>NW_027650048.1:0-186649 GCF_965287045.1 Carcharhinus amblyrhynchos | reverse complement strand
TGTCTCAGAGTCTCAGTTTCTCAGTGTCCCTTGTCTCTGCGCCTCAGTGTCTCTGTGTCTCAGTGTCCCAGTGTCCCAGCGTCTCAGCGTCTCAGTGTCTCTGTGTCCCTGTGCCTCTGTGTCTCAGAGTTTCATTGTCTCAGTGTGTCAGAGTCTCAGAGTCTCTGTGTCTCAGTGTCTCAGTGCCTCTGCGCCTCAGTGTCTCCGAGTTTCATTGTCTCAGTGTCTCAGAGACTCAGTAACTCTGTGTCTCAGTGCCTCTGCGCCTCAGTGTCTCTGTGTCTCAGTGTCTCAGTGCCTCTGAGTCTCAGAGTCTCAGTGTCTCAGTGTCTCTGTGTCTCAGAGTCTCATTGTCTCAGTGTCTCAGAGTCTCAGTTTCTCAGTGTCCCTTGTCTCAGTGTCTCAGTGTCTTTGTACCTCAGTGTCTCAGTGTCCCAGCGTCTCAGTGTCTCAGTGTCTCTGTGTCCCTGTGCCTCTGTGTCTCTGTGTCTCATTGTCTCAGTGTCTCAGAGTCTCAGTAACTCTGTGTCTCAGTGCCTCTGCGCCTCAGTGTCTCTGTGTCTCAGTGTCTCAGTGCCTCTGAGTCTCAGAGTCTCAGTGTCTCAGTGTCTCTGTGTCCCAGAGTCTCGTTGTCTCAGTGTCTCAGAGTCTCAGTTTCTCAGTGTCCCTTGTCTCAGTGTCTCAGTGTCTTTGTGCCTCAGTGTCTCAGTGTCCCAGCGTCTCAGCGTCTCAGTGTCTCTGTGTCCCTGTGCCTCTGTGTCTCTGTGTCTCATTGTCTCAGTGTCTCAGAGTCTCAGTAACTCTGTGTCTCAGTGCCTCTGCGCCTCAGTGTCTCTGTGTCTCAGGGTCTCAGTGCCTCAGAGTCTCAGAGTCTCAGTTTCTCAGTGTCTCTGTGTCTCAGAGTCTCATTGTCTCAGTGTCACAGAGTCTCAGTTTCTCAGTGTCTCTGTGCCTCAGTGTCTCAGTGTCTCCGAGTCTCCGTATCTCTCTGTCTCTTGGTCTCTGTGTCTCTGAGCCTCAGTTTCTCAGTGTCTCTGTGTCTCTGTGCCTCAGTGTCTCAGTGTCTCAGAGTCACAGTGTCTCAGTGTCTCTGTGTCTCAGAGTCTCAGTGTCTCAGTGTGTCTGTATCTCAGTGTCTCAGAGTCTCAGTGTCTCAGTGTCTCAATGTCTCAGTGTCTCTGTGTCTCTTGGTTTCAGTGTCTCTGTGCCTCAGTGTCTCAGTGTCTCTGTGTCTCAGTGTCTCAGTGTCTCAGATTCTCAGTGTCTCAGTGTCTCTGTGTCTCAGTGTCTCAGTGTCTCTGTGCCTCAGTGTCTCAGTGTCTCAGAGTCTCAGTGTCTCTGTGTCTCTTGGTCTCAGTGTCTCTGTGTCTCAGTGTCTCAGAGTCTCAGTGTCTCATTGTCTCTGTGCTTCGGTGTCTCTGTGTCTCTGTGCCTCAGTGTCTCAGTGTCTCAGAGTCTCAGTGTCTCTGTGTCTCATTGTCTCAGATTCTAAGTGTCTCGGTGTCTCTGTGTCTCAGTGTCTCAGGGTCTCTGTGCCTCAGTGCTTCAGAGTCTCAGTGTCTCGGTGTCTCAGTGTCTCAGTGTCTCAGTGTCTCTGTGTCTCAGTAACTCTGTGTCTCAGTGCCTCTGCGCCTCAGTGTCTCTGTGTCTCAGAGTCTCAGTGCCTCCGAGTCTCAGAGTCTCAGTGTCTCAGTGTCTCTGTGTCTCAGAGTCTCATTGTCTCAGTGTCTCAGAGTCTCAGTTTCTCAGTGTCTCTGTGTCTCTGTGTCTCAGTGTCTCAGAGTCTCTGTGTCTCAGTGTCTCTGTGCCTCAGTGTCTCAGTGTCTCAGTGTCTCAGCGTCTCAATGTCTGTGTCCCTGTGCCTCTGTGTCTCTGAGTCTCAGTGTCTCATTGTCTCAGTGTCTCAGTAACTCTGTGTCTCAGTGCCTCTGTGTCTCAGTGTCTCAGTGCCTCAGAGTCTCAGAGTCTCAGTTTCTCAGTGTCTCTGTGTCTCAGTGTCTCAGTGTCTCAGAGTCTCAGTGTCTCAGTGTCTCTGTGCCTCGGTGTCTCTGTGTCTCTGTGCCTCAGTGACTCAGTGTCTCAGAGTCTCAGTGTCTCTGTGTCTCTTTGACTCAGTGTCTTTGAGTCTCAGTGTCTCAGTGTCACTGTGTCTCAGCGTCTCAGTGTTTCAGTGTCTCAGAGTCTCGGTGTCTCTGAGTCTCCGAGTCTCAGTGTCTCAGAGTCTCCGTATCTCTCTGTCTCTTGGTCTCAGTGTCTCTGAGCCTCAGTGTCTCAGAGTCTCAGTGTCTCAGTGTCTCTGTGTCTCAGTGTCTCAGATTCTCAGTGTCTCAGTGTCTCTATGCCTCAGTGTCTGAGTGTCTCAGAGTCTCAGTGTCTCTGTGTCTCTTTGACTCAGTGTCTCTGTGTCTCAGTGTCTCAGTGTCTCTGGGCCTCAGTGTCTCAGTGTCTCAGAGTCTCAGTGTCTCAGTGTCTCTGTGCCTCAGTGTCTCAGTGTCTCAGAGTCTCCGTATCTCTCTGTCCCTTGGTATCAGTGTCTCTGAGCCTCAGTGTCTCAGTGTCTCTGTGTCTCGGTGCCTCAGTGTCTCAGTATCTCAGAGTCTCAGTGTGTCTGTGTCTCAATGTCTCAGTGTCTCAGAGTCTCAGTGTCTCGGTGTCTCAATGTTTCAGTGTCTCTGTGTCTCTTGGTCTCCGTGTCTCTGAGTCTCAGTGTCTCAGAGTCTCAGTGTCTCTGTGTCTCTGTGTCTCCGTGTCTCAGAGTCTCAGTGTCTCTGTGTCTCTGTGTCTCAGTGTCTCAGATTCTCAGTGTTTCAGTGTCTCTGTGTCTCAGTGTCTCAGTGTCTCTGTGCCTCAGTGTCTCAGTGTCTCAGAGTCTCAGTGTCTCTGTGCCTCTGTGCCTCTGTGTCTCTGATCCTCAGTGTCTCAGTGTCTCTGTGCCTCAGTGTCTCAGTGTCTCAGAGTCTCAGTGTCTCTGTGTCTCTGTGCCTCTGTGTCTCAGTGTCTCTGCGCCTCAGTGCCGCCGAGTCTCAGAGTCTCAGTGCCTCTGTGTCTCAGAATCTCAGTATCTCAGTGTCCCTTGTCTCTCTGTCTCAGTGTCTCAGTGTCTCAGTGTCTCAGGGTCTCGGTGTCTCTGTGTCTCTGTGCCTCTGTGTCTCTGTGTCTAAGTGTCTCAGTGTCTCAGTGTCTCCGAGTTTCATTGTCTCAGTGTCTCAGAGTCTCAGTGTCTCTGTGTCTCAGTGTTTGAGTGCCTCTGCGCCTCAGTGTCTCCGAGTTTCATTGTCTCAGTGTCTCAGAGACTCAGTAACTCTGTGTCTCAGTACCTCTGCGCCTCAGTGTCTCTGTGTCTCAGGGTCTCAGTGCCTCCGCGTCTCAGAGTCTCAGTGTCTCAGTGTCTCTGTGTCTCAGAGTCTCATTGTCTCAGTGTCTCAGAGTCTCATAGTCTCTGTTTCTCAGTGTCCCTTGTCTCTGTGTCTCAGTGTCTCTGTGTCTCAGTGTCTCAGAGTCTCAGTGTCTCAGTGTTTCTGACCCTGGTGTCTCAGTGTCTCAGCGTCTCAGTGTCTCTGTGTCCCTGTGCCTCTGTGTCTCTGTGTCTCTGTGTCTCATTGTCTCAGTGTCTCAGAGTCTCAGTAACTCTGTGTCTCATTGACTCAGTGTCTCTGTGCCTCAGTGTCTCAGTGCCTCAGAGTCCGAGTCTCAGTTTCTCAGTGTCTCTGTGTCACAGTCTCATTGTCTCAGTGTCTCAGAGTCTCAGTTTCTCAGTGTCTCTGTGTCTCTGTGTCTCAGTGTCTCATTGTCTCAGTGTCTCAGTTTCTGAGTGTCTCTGTGTCTCAGAGTCTCAGTGTCTCTGTGTCTCAGTGTCTCAGAGTCTCAGTGTCTCAGTGTCTCTGTGCCTCGGTGTCTCTGTGTCTCTGTGCCTCAGTGTCTCAGTGTCTCAGAGTCTCAGTGTCTCTGTGTCTCATTGACTCAGTGTCTCTGTGCCTCAGTGTCTCTGTGTCTCTGTGTCTCTGCGCCTGAGTGTCTCAGTGTCTCAGAGTCTCAGTGTCTCAGAGTCTCAGTGTCTCAGTGTCTCTGTCTCTCTGTGCCACAGTGCCTCAGTGTCTCAGAGTCTCAGTGTCTCAGTGTCTCTGTGTCTCTTGGTCTCAGTGTCTCTGTGTCTCTGTGCCTCAGTGTCTCAGTGTCTCAGTGTCTCAGAGTCTCTGTGTCTCAGTGTCTCAGTGTCTCAGTGTCTCTATGTCTCTGGGCCTCAGTGTCTCAGTGCCTCAGAGTCTCAGTGTCTCAGTGTCTCTGTGCCTCAGTGTCTCAGTATCTCAGAGTCTCCGTATCTCTCTGTCCCTTGGTCTCAGTGTCTCTGAGCCTCAGTGTCTCAGTGTCTCTGTGTCTCCGTGCCTCAGTGGCTCAGTATCTCAGAGTCTCAGTGTCTCAGTGTGTCTGTGTCTCAATGTCTCAGTGTCTCAGAGTCTCAGTGTCTCTGTGTCTCAATGTCTCAGTGTCTCTGTGTCTCTTGGTCTCAGTGTCTCTTTGTCTCTGTGTCTCAGTGTCTCAGTGTCTCAGAGTCTCAGTGTCTCTGTGTCTCTGTGTCTCCGTGTCTCAGAGTGTCAGTGTCTCAGTATCTCTGTGTCTCAGTGTCTCAGATTCTCAGTGTCTCTGTGCCTCTGTGTCTCTGTGTCAATGTGTCTCAGTGTCTCAGTGTCTCAGAGATTCATTGTCTCAGTGTCTCAGAGTCTCAGTGTCTCTGTGTCTCAGTGTCTCAGTGCCTCTGCGCCTCAGTGTCTCCGAGTTTCATTGTCTCAGTGTCCCAGAGACTCAGTAACTCTGTGTCTCAGTGCCTCTGCGCCTCAGTGTCTCTGTGTCTCAGTGCCTCAGTGCCTCTGAGTCTCAGAGTCTCAGTGTCTCAGTGTCTCTGTGTGTCAGAGTCTCAATGTCTCAGTGTCTCAGAGTCTCAGTTTCTCAGTGTCCCTTGTCTCTGTGCCTCAGTGTCTGTGTGTCTCAGTGTCCCAGTGTCCCAGCGTCTCAGCGTCTCAGTGTCTCTGTGTCCCTGTGCCTCTGTGTCTCAGAGTTTCATTGTCTCAGAGTCTCAGAGTCTCTGTGTCTCTGTGTCTCAGTGTCTCAGTGCCTCTGCGCCTCAGTGTCTCCGAGTTTCATGGTCTCAGTGTCTCAGAGACTCAGTAACTCTCTGTCTCAGTGCCTCTGCGCCTCAGTGTCTCTGTGTCTCAGTGTCTCAGTGCCTCTGAGTCTCAGAGTCTCAGTGTCTCAGTGTCTCTGTGTCTCAGAGTCTCATTGTCTCATTGTCTCAGAGTCTCAGTTTCTCAGTGTCCCTTGTCTCAGTGTCTCAGTGTCTTTGTGCCTCAGTGTCTTAGTGTCCCAGCGTCTCAGCGTCTCAGTGTCTCTGTGTCCCTGTGCCTCTGTGTCTCTGTGTCTCATTGTCTCAGTGTCTCAGAGTCTCAGTAACTCTGTGTCTCAGTGCCTCTGCGCCTCAGTGTCTCTGTGTCTCAGTGTCTCAGTGCATCAGAGTCTCAGAGTCTCAGTTTCTCAGTGTCTCTGTGTCTCAGAGTCTCATTGTCTTAGTGTCTCAGAGTCTCAGTTTCTCAGTGTCTCTGTGTCTCAGTGTCTCTGTGTCTCATTGTCTAAGAGTCTCAGTGTCTCAGTGTCTCTGTGCCTCGGTGTCTCTGTGTCTCAGTGCCTCAGTGTCTCAGAGTCTCAGTGTCTCTGTGTCTCTTTGACTCAGTGTCTCTGTGCCTCAGTGTCTCAGTGTCTCTGTGCCTCTGTGTCTCTGGGCCTCAGTGTCTCAGAGTCTCAGTGTCTCAGAGTCTCAGTGTCTCAGTGTCTCTGTGCCTCGGTGTCTCGGTGTCTCAGTGTCTCAGTGTCTCTGTGTCTCAGTGTCTCAGTGTATCTGTGTCTCTGTGCCTCAGTGTCTCTGTGTCTCAGTGTCCCTGTGCCTCAGTGTCTCAGCGTCTCAGTGTCTCTGTGTCCCTCTGCCTCTGTGTCTCTGTGTCTCAGAGTCTCAGTTTCTCAGTGTCTCTGTGTCTCAGAGTCTCATTGTCTCAGTGTCTCAGAGTCTCAGTTTCTCAGTGTCTCTGTGTCTCAGAGTCTCAGTTTCTCAGTGTCTCTGTGCCTCGGTGTCTCTGTGTCTCTGTGCCTCAGTGTCTCAGAGTCTCAGTGTCTCTGTGTCTCTTTGACTCAGTGTCTCTGTGCCTCAGTGTCTCAGTGTCTCTGGGCCTCAGTGTCTCAGAGTCTCAGTGTCTCTATGTCTCTGGGCCTCAGTGTCTCAGTGTCTCAGAGTCTCAGTGTCTCAGTGTCTCTGTGCCTCAGTGTCTCAGTGTCTCAGAGTCTCCGTATCTCTCTGTCCCTTGGTATCAGTGTCTCTGAGCCTCAGTGTCTCAGTGCCTCTGTGTCTCTGTGCATCAGTGTCTCAGTATCTCAGAGTCTCAGTGCCTCAGTTTGTCTGTGTCTCAATATCTCAGTGTCTCAGAGTCTCAGTGTCTCGGTGTCTCAATGTCTCAGTGTCTCTTTGTCTCTTGGTCTCAGTGTCTCAGTGTCTCAGAGTCTCAATGTCTCTGTGCCTCAGTGTCTCAGATTCTCAGTGTCTCAGTGTCTCTGCGCCTCAGTGTCTCTGTGCCTCAGTGTCTCAGTGTCTCAGAGTCTCAGTGTCTCTGTGTCTCTGTGTCTAAGTGTCTCAGTGTCTCAGTGTCTCCGAGTTTCATTGTCTCAGGGTCTCAGAGTCTCAGTGTCTCAATGTCTCAGTGTCTCTGTGCCTCAGTGTCTCAGTGTCTCAGTGTCTCAGAGTCTCAGTGTCTCTGTGTCTCAGTGTCTCAGATTCTCAGTGTCTCAGTGTCTCTGTGTCTCAGTGTCTCTGTGCCTCAGTGTCTCAGTGTCTCAGAGTCTCAGTGTCTCTGTGTCTCTGTGTCTCAGTGTCTCAGTGTCTCCGAGTTTCATTGTCTCAGGGTCTCAGAGTCTCAGTGTCTCTGTGTCTCAGTGTCTCAGTGCCTCTGCGCCTCAGTGTCTCCGAGTTTCATGGTCTCAGTGTCTCAGAGTCTCAGTAACTCTGTGTCTCAGTGCCTCTGCGCCTCAGTGTGTCTGTGTCTCAGTGTCTCAGTGCCTCCGAGTCTCAGAGTCTCATTTTCTCAGTGTCTCTGTGTCTCAGAGTCTATTGTCTCAGTGTCTCAGAGTCTCATAGTCTCTGCTTCTCAGTGTCCCTTGTCTCTGTGTCTCAGTGTCTCTGTGCCTCAGTGTCTCAGTGTCTCAGCGTCTCAGTGTCTCTGTGTCCCTGTGCCTCTGTGTCTCTGTGTCTCTGTCTCTGTGTCTCATTGTCTCAGTGTATCAGAGTCTCAGTAACTCTGTGTCTCAGTGCCTCTGCGTCTCAGTGTCTCTGTGTCTCAGTGTCTCAGTGCCTCAGAGTCTCAGTTTCTCAGTGTCTCTGTGTCACAGAGTCTCATTCTCTCAGTGTCTCAGAGTCTCAGTTTCTCAATGTCTCTGTGTCTCAGTGGCTCATTGTCTCAGTGTCTCAGAGTCTCATAGTCTCTGTGTCTCAGTGTCTCTGTGTCTCAGTGTCTCAGAGTCTCAGTGTCTCAGTGTCTCTGTGCCTCAGTGTCTCAGTGTCTCAGCGCCTCAGTGTCTCTGTGTCCCTGTGCCTCTGTGTCTCTGTGTCTCAGTGTCTCAGAGTCTCAGTAACTCTGTGTCTCAGTGCCTCTGCGCCTCAGTGTCTCTGTGTCTCAGTGTCTCAGTGTCTCAGAGTCTCAGTGTCTCAGAGTCTCAGTGTCTCAGTGTCTCTGTGTCTCTGTGTCTCAGTGTCTCAGTGTCTCAGAGTCTCAGTGTGTCTGTGTCTCAGTGTCTCAGTGTCTCAGTGTCTCTGTGTCTCTTGGCCTCAGTGTCTCTGTGCCTCAGTGTCTCTGTGTCCCAGTGTCTCAGTTTCTCAGTGTCTCTGTGCCTCAGTGTCTCTGTGTGTCAGTGTCTCAGTGTCTCAGAGTCTCAGTGTCTCTGTGTACTCTGTGTCTCAGCGTCTCAGAGTCTCAGTGTCTCAGTGTCTCTGTGTCTCAGTGTCTCAGATTCTCAGTGTTTCCGTGTCTCCGAGTTTCATTGTCTCAGTGTCTCAGAGACTCAGTAACTCTGTGCCTCAGTGCCTCTGTGCCTCAGTGTCTCTGTGTCTCAGTGTCTCAGTGCCTCTGAGTCTCAGAGTCTCAGTGTCTCAGTGTCTCTGTGTCTCAGAGTCTCAGTGTCTCAGTGTCTCAGAGTCTCAGTGTCTCAGTGTCTCTGTGCCTCAGTTTCACAGCGTCTCAGCGTCTCAGTGTCTCTGTGTACCTGTGCCTCTGTGTCTCTGTGTCTCATTGTCTCAGTGTCACTATGTCTCTGGGCCTCAGTGTCTCAGTGTCTCAGAGTCTTAGTGTCTCAGTGTCTCTGTGCCTCAGAGTCTCAGTGTCTCAGAGTCTCCGTATCTCTCTGTCCCTTTGTCTCAGTGTCTCAGTGTATCTATGTCTCTGTGCCTCAGTGTCTCAGTATCTCAGAGTCTCAGTGTCTCAGTGTGTCTGTGTCTCAATGTCTCAGGGTCTCAGAGTCTCAGTCTCTCTGTGTCTCAGAGTCTCAGTGTCTCTGTGTCTCAGTGTTTCTGTGTCTCCGTGTCTCAGAGTCTCAGTGTCTCAGTGTCTCAGTGTCTCTGTGTCTCAGTGTCTCAGTGTCTCTGTGCCTCAGTGTCTCAGTGTCTCAGAGTCTCACTGTCTCTGTGTCTCAGTGTCTCAGTGTCTCAGTGCCTCTGCGCCTCAGTGTCTCCGAGTTTCATTGTCTCAGTGTCTCAGAGACTCAGTAACTCTGTGTCTCAGTGCCTCTGCGCCTCAGCGTCTCTGTGTCTCAGTGTCTCAGTGCCTACGAGTCTCAGAGTCTCAGTGTCTCAGTGTCTCTGTGTCTCAGAGTCTCAGTGTCTCAGAGTCTCAGTGTCTCAGTGTCTCTGTGCCTCAGTTTCTGAGCGTCTCAGCGTCTCAGTGTCTCTGTGTACCTGTGCCTCTGTGTCTCTGTGTCTCATTGTCTCAGTGTCACTATGTCTCTTGGCCTCAGTGTCTCAGTGTCTCAGAGTCTCAGTGTCTCAGTGTCTCTGTGCCTCAGTGTCTCAGTGTCTCAGAGTCTCTGTATCTCTCTGTCCCTTTGTCTAAGTGTCTCTGAGCCTCAGTGTCTCAGTGTCTCTGTGTCTCTGTGCCTCAGTGTCTCAGTATCTCAGAGTCTCAGTGTCTCAGAGTCTCAGTGTCTCTGAGTCTCAGTGTCTCTGTGTCTCTGTGTCTCTGTGCCTCAGTGTCTCAGTGTCTCTGTGCCTCAGTGTCTCAGTGTCTCAGAGTCTCCGTATCTCTCTGTCCCTTTGTCTCAGTGTCTCTGAGCCTCAGTGTCTCAGTGTCTCTGTGTCTCTGGGCCTCAGTGTCTCAGTGTCTCAGTGTCTCAGAGTCTCAGTGTCTCTGAGTCTCAGTGTCTCAGTGTGTCTGTGTCTCAGTGTCTCAGTGTCTCAGAGTCTCTGTTTCTCAGTGTCTCTGTGTCTCTTGGTCTCAGTGTCTCTGTGCCTCAGTGTCTCAGTGTCTCAGAGTCTCAGAGTCTCAGTGTCTCTGTGTCTCTGTGTCTCAGCGTCTCAGAGTCTCAGTGTCTCAGTGTCTCTGTGTCTCAGTGTCTCAGATTCTCAGTGTTTCCGTGTCTCTGTGCCTCAGTGTCTCAGAGTCTCAGTCTCTCTGTGTCTCAGAGTCTCAGTGTCTCTGTGTCTCAGTGTTTCTGTGTCTCCGTGTCTCAGAGTCTCAGTGTCTCAGTGTCTCAGTGTCTCAGAGTCTCACTGTCTCTGTGTCTCTTGGTCTCAGTGTCTCTGTGTCTCAGTGTCTCAGAGTCTCAGTGTCTCATTGTCTCTGTGCTTCGGTGTCTCTGTGTCTCTGTGCCTCAGTGTCTCAGTGTCTCAGAGTCTCAGTGTCTCTGTGTCTCATTGTCTCAGATTCTAAGTGTCTCGGTGTCTCTGTGTCTCAGTGTCTCAGGGTCTCTGTGCCTCAGTGCTTCAGAGTCTCAGTGTCTCGGTGTCTCAGTGTCTCAGTGTCTCAGTGTCTCTGTGTCTCAGTAACTCTGTGTCTCAGTGCCTCTGCGCCTCAGTGTCTCTGTGTCTCAGAGTCTCAGTGCCTCCGAGTCTCAGAGTCTCAGTGTCTCAGTGTCTCTGTGTCTCAGAGTCTCATTGTCTCAGTGTCTCAGAGTCTCAGTTTCTCAGTGTCTCTGTGTCTCTGTGTCTCAGTGTCTCAGAGTCTCTGTGTCTCAGTGTCTCTGTGCCTCAGTGTCTCAGTGTCTCAGTGTCTCAGCGTCTCAATGTCTGTGTCCCTGTGCCTCTGTGTCTCTGAGTCTCAGTGTCTCATTGTCTCAGTGTCTCAGTAACTCTGTGTCTCAGTGCCTCTGTGTCTCAGTGTCTCAGTGCCTCAGAGTCTCAGAGTCTCAGTTTCTCAGTGTCTCTGTGTCTCAGTGTCTCAGTGTCTCAGAGTCTCAGTGTCTCAGTGTCTCTGTGCCTCGGTGTCTCTGTGTCTCTGTGCCTCAGTGACTCAGTGTCTCAGAGTCTCAGTGTCTCTGTGTCTCTTTGACTCAGTGTCTTTGAGTCTCAGTGTCTCAGTGTCTCTGTGTCTCAGCGTCTCAGTGTTTCAGTGTCTCAGAGTCTCGGTGTCTCTGAGTCTCCGAGTCTCAGTGTCTCAGAGTCTCCGTATCTCTCTGTCTCTTGGTCTCAGTGTCTCTGAGCCTCAGTGTCTCAGAGTCTCAGTGTCTCAGTGTCTCTGTGTCTCAGTGTCTCAGATTCTCAGTGTCTCAGTGTCTCTATGCCTCAGTGTCTGAGTGTCTCAGAGTCTCAGTGTCTCTGTGTCTCTTTGACTCAGTGTCTCTGTGTCTCAGTGTCTCAGTGTCTCTGGGCCTCAGTGTCTCAGTGTCTCAGAGTCTCAGTGTCTCAGTGTCTCTGTGCCTCAGTGTCTCAGTGTCTCAGAGTCTCCGTATCTCTCTGTCCCTTGGTATCAGTGTCTCTGAGCCTCAGTGTCTCAGTGTCTCTGTGTCTCGGTGCCTCAGTGTCTCAGTATCTCAGAGTCTCAGTGTGTCTGTGTCTCAATGTCTCAGTGTCTCAGAGTCTCAGTGTCTCGGTGTCTCAATGTTTCAGTGTCTCTGTGTCTCTTGGTCTCCGTGTCTCTGAGTCTCAGTGTCTCAGAGTCTCAGTGTCTCTGTGTCTCTGTGTCTCCGTGTCTCAGAGTCTCAGTGTCTCTGTGTCTCTGTGTCTCAGTGTCTCAGATTCTCAGTGTTTCAGTGTCTCTGTGTCTCAGTGTCTCAGTGTCTCTGTGCCTCAGTGTCTCAGTGTCTCAGAGTCTCAGTGTCTCTGTGCCTCTGTGCCTCTGTGTCTCTGATCCTCAGTGTCTCAGTGTCTCTGTGCCTCAGTGTCTCAGTGTCTCAGAGTCTCAGTGTCTCTGTGTCTCTGTGCCTCTGTGTCTCAGTGTCTCAGTGTCTCTGCGCCTCAGTGCCGCCGAGTCTCAGAGTCTCAGTGCCTCTGTGTCTCTGTGTCTCAGAATCTCAGTATCTCAGTGTCCCTTGTCTCTCTGTCTCAGTGTCTCAGTGTCTCAGTGTCTCAGGGTCTCGGTGTCTCTGTGTCTCTGTGCCTCTGTGTCTCTGTGTCTAAGTGTCTCAGTGTCTCAGTGTCTCCGAGTTTCATTGTCTCAGTGTCTCAGAGTCTCAGTGTCTCTGTGTCTCAGTGTTTGAGTGCCTCTGTGCCTCAGTGTCTCCGAGTTTCATTGTCTCAGTGTCTCAGAGACTCAGTAACTCTGTGTCTCAGTACCTCTGCGCCTCAGTGTCTCTGTGTCTCAGGGTCTCAGTGCCTCCGCGTCTCAGAGTCTCAGTGTCTCAGTGTCTCTGTGTCTCAGAGTCTCATTGTCTCAGTGTCTCAGAGTCTCATAGTCTCTGTTTCTCAGTGTCCCTTGTCTCTGTGTCTCAGTGTCTCTGTGTCTCAGTGTCTCAGAGTCTCAGTGTCTCAGTGTTTCTGACCCTGGTGTCTCAGTGTCTCAGCGTCTCAGTGTCTCTGTGTCCCTGTGCCTCTGTGTCTCTGTGTCTCTGTGTCTCATTGTCTCAGTGTCTCAGAGTCTCAGTAACTCTGTGTCTCATTGACTCAGTGTCTCTGTGCCTCAGTGTCTCAGTGCCTCAGAGTCCGAGTCTCAGTTTCTCAGTGTCTCTGTGTCACAGTCTCATTGTCTCAGTGTCTCAGAGTCTCAGTTTCTCAGTGTCTCTGTGTCTCTGTGTCTCAGTGTCTCATTGTCTCAGTGTCTCAGTTTCTGAGTGTCTCTGTGTCTCAGAGTCTCAGTGTCTCTGTGTCTCAGTGTCTCAGAGTCTCAGTGTCTCAGTGTCTCTGTGCCTCGGTGTCTCTGTGTCTCTGTGCCTCAGTGTCTCAGTGTCTCAGAGTCTCAGTGTCTCTGTGTCTCATTGACTCAGTGTCTCTGTGCCTCAGTGTCTCTGTGTCTCTGTGTCTCTGCGCCTGAGTGTCTCAGTGTCTCAGAGTCTCAGTGTCTCAGAGTCTCAGTGTCTCAGTGTCTCTGTCTCTCTGTGCCACAGTGCCTCAGTGTCTCAGAGTCTCAGTGTCTCTGTGTCTCTTGGTCTCAGTGTCTCTGTGTCTCTGTGCCTCAGTGTCTCAGTGTCTCAGTGTCTCAGTGTCTCAGAGTCTCTGTGTCTCAGTGTCTCAGTGTCTCAGTGTCTCTATGTCTCTGGGCCTCAGTGTCTCAGTGCCTCAGAGTCTCAGTGTCTCAGTGTCTCTGTGCCTCAGTGTCTCAGTATCTCAGAGTCTCCGTATCTCTCTGTCCCTTGGTCTCAGTGTCTCTGAGCCTCAGTGTCTCAGTGTCTCTGTGTCTCCGTGCCTCAGTGGCTCAGTATCTCAGAGTCTCAGTGTCTCAGTGTGTCTGTGTCTCAATGTCTCAGTGTCTCAGAGTCTCAGTGTCTCTGTGTCTCAATGTCTCAGTGTCTCTGTGTCTCTTGGTCTCAGTGTCTCTTTGTCTCTGTGTCTCAGTGTCTCAGAGTCTCAGTGTCTCTGTGTCTCCGTGTCTCAGAGTGTCAGTGTCTCAGTATCTCTGTGTCTCAGTGTCTCAGATTCTCAGTGTCTCTGTGCCTCTGTGTCTCTGTGTCAATGTGTCTCAGTGTCTCAGTGTCTCAGAGATTCATTGTCTCAGTGTCTCAGAGTCTCAGTGTCTCTGTGTCTCAGTGTCTCAGTGCCTCTGCGCCTCAGTGTCTCCAAGTTTCATTGTCTCAGTGTCCCAGAGACTCAGTAACTCTGTGTCTCAGTGCCTCTGCGCCTCAGTGTCTCTGTGTCTCAGTGCCTCAGTGCCTCTGAGTCTCAGAGTCTCAGTGTCTCAGTGTCTCTGTGTGTCAGAGTCTCAATGTCTCAGTGTCTCAGAGTCTCAGTTTCTCAGTGTCCCTTGTCTCTGTGCCTCAGTGTCTGTGTGTCTCAGTGTCCCAGTGTCCCAGCGTCTCAGCGTCTCAGTGTCTCTGTGTCCCTGTGCCTCTGTGTCTCAGAGTTTCATTGTCTCAGTGTCTCTGTGTCTCAGTGTCTCAGATTCTCAGTGTCTCAGTGTCTCTATGCCTCAGTGTCTGAGTGTCTCAGAGTCTCAGTGTCTCTGTGTCTCTTTGACTCAGTGTCTCTGTGTCTCAGTGTCTCAGTGTCTCTGGGCCTCAGTGTCTCAGTGTCTCAGAGTCTCAGTGTCTCAGTGTCTCTGTGCCTCAGTGTCTCAGTGTCTCAGAGTCTCCGTATCTCTCTGTCCCTTGGTATCAGTGTCTCTGAGCCTCAGTGTCTCAGTGTCTCTGTGTCTCGGTGCCTCAGTGTCTCAGTATCTCAGAGTCTCAGTGTGTCTGTGTCTCAATGTCTCAGTGTCTCAGAGTCTCAGTGTCTCGGTGTCTCAATGTTTCAGTGTCTCTGTGTCTCTTGGTCTCCGTGTCTCTGAGTCTCAGTGTCTCAGAGTCTCAGTGTCTCTGTGTCTCTGTGTCTCCGTGTCTCAGAGTCTCAGTGTCTCTGTGTCTCTGTGTCTCAGTGTCTCAGATTCTCAGTGTTTCAGTGTCTCTGTGTCTCAGTGTCTCAGTGTCTCTGTGCCTCAGTGTCTCAGTGTCTCAGAGTCTCAGTGTCTCTGTGCCTCTGTGCCTCTGTGTCTCTGATCCTCAGTGTCTCAGTGTCTCTGTGCCTCAGTGTCTCAGTGTCTCAGAGTCTCAGTGTCTCTGTGTCTCTGTGCCTCTGTGTCTCAGTGTCTCAGTGTCTCTGCGCCTCAGTGCCGCCGAGTCTCAGAGTCTCAGTGCCTCTGTGTCTCGGTGTCTCAGAATCTCAGTATCTCAGTGTCCCTTGTCTCTCTGTCTCAGTGTCTCAGTGTCTCAGTGTCTCAGGGTCTCGGTGTCTCTGTGTCTCTGTGCCTCTGTGTCTCTGTGTCTAAGTGTCTCAGTGTCTCAGTGTCTCCGAGTTTCATTGTCTCAGTGTCTCAGAGTCTCAGTGTCTCTGTGTCTCAGTGTTTGAGTGCCTCTGTGCCTCAGTGTCTCCGAGTTTCATTGTCTCAGTGTCTCAGAGACTCAGTAACTCTGTGTCTCAGTACCTCTGCGCCTCAGTGTCTCTGTGTCTCAGGGTCTCAGTGCCTCCGCGTCTCAGAGTCTCAGTGTCTCAGTGTCTCTGTGTCTCAGAGTCTCATTGTCTCAGTGTCTCAGAGTCTCATAGTCTCTGTTTCTCAGTGTCCCTTGTCTCTGTGTCTCAGTGTCTCTGTGTCTCAGTGTCTCAGAGTCTCAGTGTCTCAGTGTTTCTGACCCTGGTGTCTCAGTGTCTCAGCGTCTCAGTGTCTCTGTGTCCCTGTGCCTCTGTGTCTCTGTGTCTCTGTGTCTCATTGTCTCAGTGTCTCAGAGTCTCAGTAACTCTGTGTCTCATTGACTCAGTGTCTCTGTGCCTCAGTGTCTCAGTGCCTCAGAGTCCGAGTCTCAGTTTCTCAGTGTCTCTGTGTCACAGTCTCATTGTCTCAGTGTCTCAGAGTCTCAGTTTCTCAGTGTCTCTGTGTCTCTGTGTCTCAGTGTCTCATTGTCTCAGTGTCTCAGTTTCTGAGTGTCTCTGTGTCTCAGAGTCTCAGTGTCTCTGTGTCTCAGTGTCTCAGAGTCTCAGTGTCTCAGTGTCTCTGTGCCTCGGTGTCTCTGTGTCTCTGTGCCTCAGTGTCTCAGTGTCTCAGAGTCTCAGTGTCTCTGTGTCTCATTGACTCAGTGTCTCTGTGCCTCAGTGTCTCTGTGTCTCTGTGTCTCTGCGCCTGAGTGTCTCAGTGTCTCAGAGTCTCAGTGTCTCAGAGTCTCAGTGTCTCAGTGTCTCTGTCTCTCTGTGCCACAGTGCCTCAGTGTCTCAGAGTCTCAGTGTCTCTGTGTCTCTTGGTCTCAGTGTCTCTGTGTCTCTGTGCCTCAGTGTCTCAGTGTCTCAGTGTCTCAGTGTCTCAGTGTCTCAGAGTCTCTGTGTCTCAGTGTCTCAGTGTCTCAGTGTCTCTATGTCTCTGGGCCTCAGTGTCTCAGTGCCTCAGAGTCTCAGTGTCTCAGTGTCTCTGTGCCTCAGTGTCTCAGTATCTCAGAGTCTCCGTATCTCTCTGTCCCTTGGTCTCAGTGTCTCTGAGCCTCAGTGTCTCAGTGTCTCTGTGTCTCCGTGCCTCAGTGGCTCAGTATCTCAGAGTCTCAGTGTCTCAGTGTGTCTGTGTCTCAATGTCTCAGTGTCTCAGAGTCTCAGTGTCTCTGTGTCTCAATGTCTCAGTGTCTCTGTGTCTCTTGGTCTCAGTGTCTCTTTGTCTCTGTGTCTCAGTGTCTCAGAGTCTCAGTGTCTCTGTGTCTCCGTGTCTCAGAGTCTCAGTGTCTCAGTATCTCTGTGTCTCAGTGTCTCAGATTCTCAGTGTCTCTGTGCCTCTGTGTCTCAGTGTCTCTGTGTCCCTGTGCCTCTGTGTCTCAGAGTTTCATTGTCTCAGAGTCTCAGAGTCTCTGTGTCTCTGTGTCTCAGTGTCTCAGTGCCTCTGCGCCTCAGTGTCTCCGAGTTTCATGGTCTCAGTGTCTCAGAGACTCAGTAACTCTCTGTCTCAGTGCCTCTGCGCCTCAGTGTCTCTGTGTCTCAGTGTCTCAGTGCCTCTGAGTCTCAGAGTCTCAGTGTCTCAGTGTCTCTGTGTCTCAGAGTCTCATTGTCTCATTGTCTCAGAGTCTCAGTTTCTCAGTGTCCCTTGTCTCAGTGTCTCAGTGTCTTTGTGCCTCAGTGTCTTAGTGTCCCAGCGTCTCAGCGTCTCAGTGTCTCTGTGTCCCTGTGCCTCTGTGTCTCTGTGTCTCATTGTCTCAGTGTCTCAGAGTCTCAGTAACTCTGTGTCTCAGTGCCTCTGCGCCTCAGTGTCTCTGTGTCTCAGTGTCTCAGTGCATCAGAGTCTCAGAGTCTCAGTTTCTCAGTGTCTCTGTGTCTCAGAGTCTCATTGTCTTAGTGTCTCAGAGTCTCAGTTTCTCAGTGTCTCTGTGTCTCAGTGTCTCTGTGTCTCATTGTCTAAGAGTCTCAGTGTCTCAGTGTCTCTGTGCCTCGGTGTCTCTGTGTCTCAGTGCCTCAGTGTCTCAGAGTCTCAGTGTCTCTGTGTCTCTTTGACTCAGTGTCTCTGTGCCTCAGTGTCTCAGTGTCTCTGTGCCTCTGTGTCTCTGGGCCTCAGTGTCTCAGAGTCTCAGTGTCTCAGAGTCTCAGTGTCTCAGTGTCTCTGTGCCTCGGTGTCTCGGTGTCTCAGTGTCTCAGTGTCTCTGTGTCTCAGTGTCTCAGTGTATCTGTGTCTCTGTGCCTCAGTGTCTCTGTGTCTCAGTGTCCCTGTGCCTCAGTGTCTCAGCGTCTCAGTGTCTCTGTGTCCCTCTGCCTCTGTGTCTCTGTGTCTCAGAGTCTCAGTTTCTCAGTGTCTCTGTGTCTCAGAGTCTCATTGTCTCAGTGTCTCAGAGTCTCAGTTTCTCAGTGTCTCTGTGTCTCAGAGTCTCAGTTTCTCAGTGTCTCTGTGCCTCGGTGTCTCTGTGTCTCTGTGCCTCAGTGTCTCAGAGTCTCAGTGTCTCTGTGTCTCTTTGACTCAGTGTCTCTGTGCCTCAGTGTCTCAGTGTCTCTGGGCCTCAGTGTCTCAGAGTCTCAGTGTCTCTATGTCTCTGGGCCTCAGTGTCTCAGTGTCTCAGAGTCTCAGTGTCTCAGTGTCTCTGTGCCTCAGTGTCTCAGTGTCTCAGAGTCTCCGTATCTCTCTGTCCCTTGGTATCAGTGTCTCTGAGCCTCAGTGTCTCAGTGCCTCTGTGTCTCTGTGCATCAGTGTCTCAGTATCTCAGAGTCTCAGTGCCTCAGTTTGTCTGTGTCTCAATATCTCAGTGTCTCAGAGTCTCAGTGTCTCGGTGTCTCAATGTCTCAGTGTCTCTTTGTCTCTTGGTCTCAGTGTCTCAGTGTCTCAGAGTCTCAATGTCTCTGTGCCTCAGTGTCTCAGATTCTCAGTGTCTCAGTGTCTCTGCGCCTCAGTGTCTCTGTGCCTCAGTGTCTCAGTGTCTCAGAGTCTCAGTGTCTCTGTGTCTCTGTGTCTAAGTGTCTCAGTGTCTCAGTGTCTCCGAGTTTCATTGTCTCAGGGTCTCAGAGTCTCAGTGTCTCAATGTCTCAGTGTCTCTGTTGCTCAGTGTCTCAGTGTCTCAGTGTCTCAGAGTCTCAGTGTCTCTGTGTCTCAGTGTCTCAGATTCTCAGTGTCTCAGTGTCTCTGTGTCTCAGTGTCTCTGTGCCTCAGTGTCTCAGTGTCTCAGAGTCTCAGTGTCTCTGTGTCTCTGTGTCTAAGTGTCTCAGTGTCTCAGTGTCTCCGAGTTTCATTGTCTCAGGGTCTCAGAGTCTCAGTGTCTCTGTGTCTCAGTGTCTCAGTGCCTCTGCGCCTCAGTGTCTCCGAGTTTCATGGTCTCAGTGTCTCAGAGTCTCAGTAACTCTGTGTCTCAGTGCCTCTGCGCCTCAGTGTGTCAGTGTCTCAGTGTCTCAGTGCCTCCGAGTCTCAGAGTCTCATTTTCTCAGTGTCTCTGTGTCTCAGAGTCTATTGTCTCAGTGTCTCAGAGTCTCATAGTCTCTGCTTCTCAGTGTCCCTTGTCTCTGTGTCTCAGTGTCTCTGTGCCTCAGTGTCTCAGTGTCTCAGCGTCTCAGTGTCTCTGTGTCCCTGTGCCTCTGTGTCTCTGTGTCTCTGTCTCTGTGTCTCATTGTCTCAGTGTATCAGAGTCTCAGTAACTCTGTGTCTCAGTGCCTCTGCGTCTCAGTGTCTCTGTGTCTCAGTGTCTCAGTGCCTCAGAGTCTCAGTTTCTCAGTGTCTCTGTGTCACAGAGTCTCATTGTCTCAGTGTCTCAGAGTCTCAGTTTCTCAATGTCTCTGTGTCTCAGTGGCTCATTGTCTCAGTGTCTCAGAGTCTCATAGTCTCTGTGTCTCAGTGTCTCTGTGTCTCAGTGTCTCAGAGTCTCAGTGTCTCAGTGTCTCTGTGCCTCAGTGTCTCAGTGTCTCAGCGCCTCAGTGTCTCTGTGTCCCTGTGCCTCTGTGTCTCTGTGTCTCAGTGTCTCAGAGTCTCAGTAACTCTGTGTCTCAGTGCCTCTGCGCCTCAGTGTCTCTGTGTCTCAGTGTCTCAGTACCTCAGAGTCTCAGAGTCTCATTGTCTCAGTGTCTCAGAGTCTCAGTTTCTCAGTGTCTCTGTGTCTCAGTGTCTCAGTGCCTCAGAGTCTCAGAGTCTCAGAGTCTCAGAGTCTCAGTTTCTCAGTGTCTCTGTGTCTCAGAGTCTCATTGTCTCAGTGTCTCAGAGTCTCAGTTTCTCAGTGTCTCTGTGTCTCTGTGTCTCAGTGTCTCTGTGTCTCAGTGTCTCTGAGTCTCAGTGTCTCAGTGTCTCTGTGCCTCGGTGTCTCTGTGTCTCGGTGCCTCAGTGTCTCAGTGTCTCAGATTCTCAGTGTCTCTGTGTCTCTGAGCCTCAGTGTCTCAGTGTCTCAGTGTCTCAGAGTCTCAGTGTCTCAGAGTCTCAGTGTCTCAGTGTCTCTGTGTCTCTGTGTCTCAGTGTCTCAGTGTCTCAGAGTCTCAGTGTGTCTGTGTCTCAGTGTCTCAGTGTCTCTGTGTCTCTTGGCCTCAGTGTCTCTGTGCCTCAGTGTCTCTGTGTCCCAGTGTCTCAGTTTCTCAGTGTCTCTGTGCCTCAGTGTCTCTGTGTGTCAGTGTCTCAGTGTCTCAGAGTCTCAGTGTCTCTGTGTACTCTGTGTCTCAGCGTCTCAGAGTCTCAGTGTCTCAGTGTCTCTGTGTCTCAGTGTCTCAGATTCTCAGTGTTTCCGTGTCTCCGAGTTTCATTGTCTCAGTGTCTCAGAGACTCAGTAACTCTGTGCCTCAGTGCCTCTGTGCCTCAGTGTCTCTGTGTCTCAGTGTCTCAGTGCCTCTGAGTCTCAGAGTCTCAGTGTCTCAGTGTCTCTGTGTCTCAGAGTCTCAGTGTCTCAGTGTCTCAGAGTCTCAGTGTCTCAGTGTCTCTGTGCCTCAGTTTCACAGCGTCTCAGCGTCTCAGTGTCTCTGTGTACCTGTGCCTCTGTGTCTCTGTGTCTCATTGTCTCAGTGTCACTATGTCTCTGGGCCTCAGTGTCTCAGTGTCTCAGAGTCTTAGTGTCTCAGTGTCTCTGTGCCTCAGAGTCTCAGTGTCTCAGAGTCTCCGTATCTCTCTGTCCCTTTGTCTCAGTGTCTCAGTGTATCTGTGTCTCTGTGCCTCAGTGTCTCAGTATCTCAGAGTCTCAGTGTCTCAGTGTGTCTGTGTCTCAATGTCTCAGTGTCTCAGAGTCTCAGTCTCTCTGTGTCTCAGAGTCTCAGTGTCTCTGTGTCTCAGTGTTTCTGTGTCTCCGTGTCTCAGAGTCTCAGTGTCTCAGTGTCTCAGTGTCTCTGTGTCTCAGTGTCTCAGTGTCTCTGTGCCTCAGTGTCTCAGTGTCTCAGAGTCTCACTGTCTCTGTGTCTCAGTGTCTCAGTGTCTCAGTGCCTCTGCGCCTCAGTGTCTCCGAGTTTCATTGTCTCAGTGTCTCAGAGACTCAGTAACTCTGTGTCTCAGTGCCTCTGCGCCTCAGCGTCTCTGTGTCTCAGTGTCTCAGTGCCTACGAGTCTCAGAGTCTCAGTGTCTCAGTGTCTCTGTGTCTCAGAGTCTCAGTGTCTCAGAGTCTCAGTGTCTCAGTGTCTCTGTGCCTCAGTTTCTGAGCGTCTCAGCGTCTCAGTGTCTCTGTGTACCTGTGCCTCTGTGTCTCTGTGTCTCATTGTCTCAGTGTCACTATGTCTCTTGGCCTCAGTGTCTCAGTGTCTCAGAGTCTCAGTGTCTCAGTGTCTCTGTGCCTCAGTGTCTCAGTGTCTCAGAGTCTCTGTATCTCTCTGTCCCTTTGTCTAAGTGTCTCTGAGCCTCAGTGTCTCAGTGTCTCTGTGTCTCTGTGCCTCAGTGTCTCAGTATCTCAGAGTCTCAGTGTCTCAGAGTCTCAGTGTCTCTGAGTCTCAGTGTCTCTGTGTCTCCGTGTCTCTGTGCCTCAGTGTCTCAGTGTCTCTGTGCCTCAGTGTCTCAGTGTCTCAGAGTCTCCGTATCTCTCTGTCCCTTTGTCTCAGTGTCTCTGAGCCTCAGTGTCTCAGTGTCTCTGTGTCTCTGGGCCTCAGTGTCTCAGTGTCTCAGTGTCTCAGAGTCTCAGTGTCTCTGAGTCTCAGTGTCTCAGTGTGTCTGTGTCTCAGTGTCTCAGTGTCTCAGAGTCTCTGTTTCTCAGTGTCTCTGTGTCTCTTGGTCTCAGTGTCTCTGTGCCTCAGTGTCTCTGTGTCTCAGTGTCTCAGAGTCTCAGAGTCTCAGTGTCTCTGTGTCTCTTGGTCTCAGTGTCTCTGTGCCTCAGAGTCTCAGTCTCTCTGTGTCTCAGAGTCTCAGTGTCTCTGTGTCTCAGTGTTTCTGTGTCTCCGTGTCTCAGAGTCTCAGTGTCTCAGTGTCTCTGTGTCTCAGTGTCTCAGTGTCTCTGTGTCTCAGTGTCTCAGTGTCTCTGTGCCTCAGTGTCTCAGTGTCTCAGAGTCTCACTGTCTCTGTGTCTCAGTGTCTCAGTGTCTCAGTGCCTCTGCGCCTCAGTGTCTCCGAGTTTCATTGTCTCAGTGTCTCAGAGACTCAGTAACTCTGTGTCTCAGTGCCTCTGCGCCTCAGCGTCTCTGTGTCTCAGTGTCTCAGTGCCTACGAGTCTCAGAGTCTCAGTGTCTCAGTGTCTCTGTGTCTCAGAGTCTCAGTGTCTCAGAGTCTCAGTGTCTCAGTGTCTCTGTGCCTCAGTTTCTGAGCGTCTCAGCGTCTCAGTGTCTCTGTGTACCTGTGCCTCTGTGTCTCTGTGTCTCATTGTCTCAGTGTCACTATGTCTCTTGGCCTCAGTGTCTCAGTGTCTCAGAGTCTCAGTGTCTCAGTGTCTCTGTGCCTCAGTGTCTCAGTGTCTCAGAGTCTCTGTATCTCTCTGTCCCTTTGTCTAAGTGTCTCTGAGCCTCAGTGTCTCAGTGTCTCTGTGTCTCTGTGCCTCAGTGTCTCAGTATCTCAGAGTCTCAGTGTCTCAGAGTCTCAGTGTCTCTGAGTCTCAGTGTCTCTGTGTCTCTGTGCCTCAGTGTCTCAGTGTCTCTGTGCCTCAGTGTCTCAGTGTCTCAGAGTCTCCGTATCTCTCTGTCCCTTTGTCTCAGTGTCTCTGAGCCTCAGTGTCTCAGTGTCTCTGTGTCTCTGGGCCTCAGTGTCTCAGTGTCTCAGTGTCTCAGAGTCTCAGTGTCTCTGAGTCTCAGTGTCTCAGTGTGTCTGTGTCTCAGTGTCTCAGTGTCTCAGAGTCTCTGTTTCTCAGTGTCTCTGTGTCTCTTGGTCTCAGTGTCTCTGTGCCTCAGTGTCTCTGTGTCTCAGTGTCTCAGAGTCTCAGTGTCTCTGTGTCTCTGTGTCTCAGCGTCTCAGAGTCTCAGTGTCTCAGTGTCTCTGTGTCTCAGTGTCTCAGATTCTCAGTGTTTCCGTGTCTCTGTGCCTCAGTGTCTCAGTGTCTCAGAGTCTCAGTGACTCTGTGTCTCTTTGACTCAGTGTCTCTGTGTCTCAGTGTCACTATGTCTCTGGGCCTCAGTGCCTCAGAGTCTCAGAGTCTCAGTTTCTCAGTGTCTCTGTGTCTCAGAGTCTCATTGTCTCAGTGTCTCAGAGTCTCAGTTTCTCAGTTTCTCTGTGTCTCAGTGTCGCAGTGCATCAGAGTCTCAGAGTCTCAGAGTCTCAGTTTCTCAGTGTCTCTGTGTCTCAGAGTCTCATTGTCTCATTGTCTCAGAGTCTCAGTTTCTCAGTGTCTCTGTGTCTCAGTGTCTCTGTGTCTCAGTGTCACAGTGTCTCTGTGCCTCAGTGTCTCAGTGTCTCAGAGTCTCAGTGTCTCTGTGTCTCTGTGCCCCTGTGTCTCTGTGTCTAAGTGTGTCAGTGTCTCAGTGTCTCCGAGTTTCATTGTCTCAGTGTCTCAGAGTCTCAGTGTCTCTGTGTCTCAGTGTCTCAGTTCCTCTGCGCTTCAGTGTCTCCGAGTTTCATTGTCTCAGTGTCTCAGAGACTCAGTAACTCTGTGTCTCAGTGCCTCTGCGCCTCAGTGTCTCTGCGTCTCAGTGTCTCAGTGCCTCTGAGTCTCAGAGTCTCAGTGTCTCAGTGTCTCAGAGTCTCAGTGTCTCAGTGTCTCTGTGCCTCAGTTTCTCAGCGTCTCAGCGTCTCAGTGTCTCTGTGTACCTGTGCCTCTGTGTCTCTGTGTCTCATTGTCTCAGTGTCTCAGAGTCTCAGTAACTCTGTGTCTCAGTGCCTCTGCGCCTCAGTGTCTCTGTGTCTCAGTGTCTCAGTGCCTCAGAGTCTCAGAGTCTCAGTTTCTCAGTGTCTCTGTGTCTCAGAGTCTCATTGTCTCAGTGTCTCAGAGTCTCAGTTTCTCAGTTTCTCTGTGTCTCAGTGTCGCAGTGCATCAGAGTCTCAGAGTCTCAGTTTCTCAGTGTCTCTGTGTCTCAGAGTCTCATTGTCTCATTGTCTCAGAGTCTCAGTTTC
Source organism: Carcharhinus amblyrhynchos (assembly GCF_965287045.1). NCBI lineage: Eukaryota > Metazoa > Chordata > Chondrichthyes > Carcharhiniformes > Carcharhinidae > Carcharhinus > Carcharhinus amblyrhynchos. Next base: position 163,643 of record NW_027650048.1, on the reverse strand, counting down.
TCAGTGTCTCTGTGTCTCATTGTCTCTGTGTCTCAGTGTCTCAGAGCCTCAGTGTCTCAATCTCTCTGTGCCTCGGTGTCTCTGTGTCTCTGTGCGTCAGTGTCTCAGTGTCTCAGAGTCTCAGTGTCTCTGTGTCTCTTTGACTCAGTGTCTCTGTGCCTCAGTGTCTCAGTGTCTCTGTGTCTCTGTGTCTCTGGGCCTCAGTGTCTCAGTGTCTCAGTGTCTCAGAGTCTCAGTGTCTCAGTGTGTCTGTGACTCAATGTCTCAGTGTCTCAGAGTCTCAGTGTCTCTGTGTCTCAATGTCTCAGTGTCTCTGTGTCTCTTGGTCTCAGTGTCTCTGTGCCTCAGTGTCTCAGTGTCTTTGTGTCTCAGCGTCTCAGTGTCTCAGTGTCTCAGTGTCTCAGTGTCTCAGAGTCTCAGAGTCTCAGTGTCTCTGTGTCTCAGTGTCTCTGTGTATCCGTGTCTCAGAGTCTCAGTGTCTCAGTGTCTCTGTGTCTCAGTGTCTCAGATTCTCAGTGTCTCAGCGTCTCTGTGTCTCAGTGTCTCAGGGTCTCTGTGCCTCAGTGTCTCAGTGTCTCAGAGTCTCAGTGTCTCTGTGTCTCTGTGCCTCTGTGTCTCTGTGTCTAAGTGTCTCAGTGTCTCAGTGTCTCCGAGTTTCATTGTCTCAGAGTCTCTGAGCCTCAGTGTCTCTGTGTCTCAGTGTCTCAGTGCCTCTGCGCCTCTGTGTCTCCGAGTTTCATTGTCTCAGTGCCTCAGAGAATCAGTGTCTCTGTGTCTCAGTGTCTCAGTCCCTCCGAGTCTCATTGTCTCAGTGTCTCAGAGTCTCAGTTTCTCAGTGTCTCTGTGTCTCAGTGTCTCAGTGTCTCAGTGTCTCTGTGCCTCAGTGTCTCAGTGTCTCAGCGTCTCAGTGTCTCTGTGTCCCTGTGCCTCTGTGTCTCTGTGTCTCAGTGTCTCAGTGCCTCAGAGTCTCAGAGTGTCAGTTTCTCAGTGTCTCTGTGTCTATGTGTCTCAGAGTCTCAGTTTCTCAGTGTCTCTGTGTCTCAGTGTCTCAGTGTCTCTGTGTCTCAGTGTCTCAGAGTCTCAGTGTCTCTGCGCCTCAGTGTCTCCGAGTTTCATTGTCTCAGTCCCTCAGAGACTCAGTACCTCTGTGTCTCAGTGCCTCTGCGCCTCAGTGTCTCTGTGTCTCAGTGCCTCCGAGTCTCAGAGTCTCAGTGTCTCAGTGTCTCGGAGTCTTAGTTTCTCAGTGTCTCTGTGTCTCTGTGTCTCAGTGTCTCTCTGTCTCAGTGTCTCTGTGTCTCAGTGTCTCAGAGTCTCAGTGTCTCAGTGTCTCTGTGCCTCGTTGTCTCAGTGTCTCGGTCTCTTAGTGTCTCTGTGTCTCAATTTCCCTGTGTCTCAGTGTCCCTGTGTCTCAGTGTCTTAGTGTCTCTGTGTCTCAGTGTCTCTGTGTCTCTGTGCCTCAGTGTCTCAGTGTCTCAGAGTCTCAATGTCTCTGTGTCTCAATGTCTCAGTGCCTCGTTGTCTCAGTGTCCCTGTGTCTCTGTGTCTCAGTGTCTCTGTGTCTCTGTGCCTCAGTGTCTCAGTGTCTCAGAGTCTCAATGTCTCTGTGTCTCAGTGTCTCAGTGTCTCAGAGTCTCTGTGTCTCAGTGTCTCAGTGTCTCAGAGTCTCAATGTCTCTGTGTCTCAGTGTCTCAGTGTCTCAGAGTCTCTGTGTCTCAGTGTCTCAGTGAATCCGTGTCTCTTTGTCTCTGTGCCGCAGTGTCTCAGTGTCTCAGAGTCTCTGTGTCTCAGTGTCTCGGTGTCTCAGTGTCTCAGTGTCTCTGTGTCTCTATGTCTCAGTGTCTCACTGTCTCTGTGTCTCTATGTCTCAGTGTCTCAGTGTCCCTGTGTCTCAGTGTCTCACTGTCTCTGTGTCTCTATGTCTCAGTGTCTCAGTGTCTCAGTGTCTCAGTGTCTCTGTGTCTCTATGTCTCAGTGTCTCACTGTCTCTGTGTCTCTATTTCTCAGTGTCACAGTGTCCCTGTGTCTCAGTGACTCACTGTCTCTGTGTCTCTATGTCTCAGTGTCTCAGTGTCTCTGTGTCTCAGCGTCTCAGTGTCTCTGTGTCTCAGTGTCTCTGTGTCTCAGTGTCTCAGTGTCTCTGTGCCTCAGGTTCTCCGTGTCTCAGTGTCTCAGAGTCTCCGTATCTCTCTGTCCCTTGGTCTCAGTGTCTCTGAGCCTCAGTGTCTCACTGTCTCTGTGTCTCAGTGTCTCAGTGTCTCAGTATCTCAGAGTCTCAATGTCTCTGTGTCTCAGTGTCTCAGTGTCTCAGTTCTCTCAGAGTCTCCGTATCTCTCTGTCTCTTGGTCTCAGTGTCTCTGAGCCTCAGTGTCTCACTGTCTCTGTGTCTCTATGTCTCAGTGTCTCAGTGTCTCAGAGTCTCAATGTCTCTGTGTCTCAGTGTCTCAGAGTCTCAGTGTCCCTGTGTCTCTGTGTCTCAGTGTCTCTGTGTCTCTGTGCCTCAGTGTCTCAGTGTCTCAGAGTCTCTGTGTCTCAGTGTCTCTGTGTCTCAGTGTCTCAGTGAATCCGTGTCTCTTTGTCTCTGTGCCGCAGTGTCTCAGTGTCTCAGAGTCTCTGTGTCTCAGTGTCTCAGTGTCTCGGTGTCTCAGTGTCTCAGTGTCTCAGTGTCTCTGTGTCTCTATGTCTCAGTGTGTCACTGTCTCTGTGTCTCTATGTCTCAGTGTCTCAGTGTCCCTGTGTCTCTGTGTCTCTATGTCTCAGTGTCTCAGTGTCTCTGTGTCTCAGTGTCTCTGTGTCTCTATGTCTCAGTGTCTCACTGTCTCTGTGTCTCTATTTCTCAGTGTCACAGTGTCCCTGTGTCTCAGTGACTCACTGTCTCTGTGTCTCTATGTCTCAGTGTCTCTGTGTCTCAGCGTCTCAGTGTCTCTGTGTCTCAGTGTCTCTGTGTCTCAGTGTCTCAGTGTCTCTGTGCCTCAGGTTCTCAGTGTCTCAGTGTCTCAGAGTCTCCGTATCTCTCTGTCTCTTGGTCTCAGTGTCTCTGAGCCTCAGTGTCTCACTGTCTCTGTGTCTCTATGACTCAGTGTCTCAGTGTCTCAGTATCTCAGAGTCTCAATGTCTCTGTGTCTCAGTGTCTCAGTGTCTCAGAGTCTCAGTGTCTCTGTGTCTCTCTCTCTCAGTGTCACAGATTCTCAGTGTCTCAGTGTCTCTGTGCCTCAGTGTCTCAGTGTCTCAGAGTCACAGTGTCTCTGTGTCTCTTTGACTCAGTGTCTCTGTGCCTCACTGTCTGAGTGTCTCAGTGTCTCTGTGTCTCTGGGGGTCAGTGTCTCAGTGTCTCAGAGTCTCAGTGTCTCAGTGTCTCTGTGCCTCAGTGTCTCAGTGTCTCAGAGTCTCCGTATCACTCTGTCTCTTGGTCTCAGTGACTCTGAGCCTCAGTGCCTCAGTGTCTCTGTGTCTCTGTGCCTCAGTGTCTCAGTATCTCAGAGTCTCAGTGTCTCAGTGTGTCTGTGTCTCAATGTCTCAGTGTCTCAGAGTCTCAGTCTCTCTGTGTTTCAATGTCTCAGTGTCTCTGTGTCTCTTGGTCTCACTGTCTCTGTGCCTCAGTGTCTCCGTGTCTCAGAGTCTCAGTGTCTCAGTGTCTCTGTGTCTCAGTCTCTCAGATTCTCAGTGTCTCTGTGTCTGAATGTCTCTGTGTCTCAGTGTCTCAGTGTCTCTGTGCCTCAGTGTCTCAGTGTCTCAGAGTCTCAGTGTCTCTGTGTCTCTGTGCCCCTGTGTCTCTGTGTCTAAGTGTGTCAGTGTCTCAGTGTCTCAGAGTCTCAGAGTCTCAGTGTCTCTGTGTCTCAGTGTCTCTGTGTCTCAGTGTCTCAGATTCTCAGTGTCTCAGCGTCTCTGTGTCTCAGTGTCTCAGGGTCTCTGTGCCTCAGTGTCTCAGTGTCTCAGAGTCTCAGTGTCTCTGTGTCTCTGTGCCTCTGTGTCTCTGTGTCTAAGTGTCTCAGTGTCTCCGAGTTTCATTGTCTCAGAGTCTCTGAGCCTCAGTGTCTCTGTGTCTCAGTGTCTCAGTGCCTCTGCGCCTCTGTGTCTCCGAGTTTCATTGTCTCAGTGCCTCAGAGAATCAGTGTCTCTGTGTCTCAGTGTCTCAGTCCCTCCGAGTCTCATTGTCTCAGTGTCTCAGAGTCTCAGTTTCTCAGTGTCTCTGTGTCTCTGTGTCTCAGTGTCTCTGTGTCTCAGTGTCTCTGTGCCTCAGTGTCTCAGTGTCTCAGCGTCTCAGTGTCTCTGTGTCCCTGTGCCTCTGTGTCTCTGTGTCTCAGTGTCTCAGTGCCTCAGAGTCTCAGAGTGTCAGTTTCTCAGTGTCTCTGTGTCTATGTGTCTCAGAGTCTCAGTTTCTCAGTGTCTCTGTGTCTCAGTGTCTCTGTGTCTCAGTGTCTCAGAGTCTCAGTGTCTCTGCGCCTCAGTGTCTCCGAGTTTCATTGTCTCAGTGCCTCAGAGACTCAGTAACTCTGTGTCCCAGTGCCTCTGCGCCTCAGTGTCTCTGTGTCTCTGTGTCTCAGTGCCTCCGAGTCTCAGAGTCTCAGTGTCTCAGTGTCTCGGAGTCTTAGTTTCTCAGTGTCTCTGTGTCTCTGTGTCTCAGTGTCTCTGTGTCTCTGTGCCTCAGTGTCTCAGTGTCTCAGAGTCTCAATGTCTCTGTGTCTCAATGTCTCAGTGTCTCGTTGTCTCAGTGTCCCTGTGTCTTTGTGTCTCAGTGTCTCTGTGTCTCTGTGCCTCAGTGTCTCAGTGTCTCAGAGTCTCAATGTCTCTGTGTCTCAATGTCTCAGTGCCTCGTTGTCTCAGTGTCCCTGTGTCTCTGTGTCTCAGTGTCTCTGTGTCTCTGTGCCTCAGTGTCTCAGTGTCTCAGAGTCTCTGTGTCTCAGTGTCTCAGTGTCTCAGTGAATCCGTGTCTCTTTGTCTCTGTGCCGCAGTGTCTCAGTGTCTCAGAGTCTCTGTGTCTCAGTGTCTCAGTGTCTCGGTGTCTCAGTGTCTCAGTGTCTCTGTGTCTCTATGTCTCAGTGTCTCACTGTCTCTGTGTCTCTATGTCTCAGTGTCTCAGTGTCCCTGTGTCTCAGTGTCTCACTGTCTCTGTGTCTCTATGTCTCAGTGTCTCAGTGTCTCTGTGTCTCAGTGTCTCAGTGTCTCTGTGTCTCTATGTCTCAGTGTCTCACTGTCTCTGTGTCTCTATTTCTCAGTGTCACAGTGTCCCTGTGTCTCAGTGACTCACTGTCTCTGTGTCTCTATGTCTCAGTGTCTCAGTGTCTCTGTGTCTCAGCGTCTCAGTGTCTCTGTGTCTCAGTGTCTCTGTGTCTCAGTGTCTCTGTGCCTCAGGTTCTCCGTGTCTCAGTGTCTCAGAGTCTCCGTATCTCTCTGTCTCTTGGTCTCAGTGTCTCTGAGCCTCAGTGTCTCACTGTCTCTGTGTCTCTATGTCTCAGTGTCTCAGTGTCTCAGTATCTCAGAGTCTCAATGTCTCTGTGTCTCAGTGTCTCAGTGTCTCAGTTCTCTCAGAGTCTCCGTATCTCTCTGTCTCTTGGTCTCAGTGTCTCTGAGCCTCAGTGTCTCACTGTCTCTGTGTCTCTATGTCTCAGTGTCGCAGTGTCTCAGTGTCTCAGAGTCTCAATGTCTCAGTGTCTCAGTGTCTCAGAGTCTCAGTGTCTCTGTGTCTCTCTCTCTCAGTGTCACAGATTCTCAGTGTCTCAGTGTCTCTGTGCCTCAGTGTCTCAGTGTCTCAGAGTCACAGTGTCTCTGTGTCTCTTTGACTCAGTGTCTCTGTGCCTCACTGTCTGAGTGTCTCAGTGTCTCTGTGTCTCTGGGGGTCAGTGTCTCAGTGTCTCAGAGTCTCAGTGTCTCAGTGTCTCTGTGCCTCAGTGTCTCAGTGTCTCAGAGTCTCCGTATCTCTCTGTCTCTTGGTCTCAGTGACTCTGAGCCTCAGTGCCTCAGTGTCTCTGTGTCTCTGTGCCTCAGTGTCTCAGTATCTCAGAGTCTCAGTGTCTCAGTGTGTCTGTGTCTCAATGTCTCAGTGTCTCAGAGTCTCAGTCTCTCTGTGTCTCAATGTCTCAGTGTCTCTGTGTCTCTTGGTCTCACTGTCTCTGTGCCTCAGTGTCTCCGTGTCTCAGAGTCTCAGAGTCTCAGTGTCTCAGTGTCTCTGTGTCTCAGTCTCTCAGATTCTCAGTGTCTCTGTGTCTCAATGTCTCAGTGCCTCTGTGCCTCAGTGTCTCAGTGTCTCACAGTCTCAGTGTCTCTGTGTCTCTGTGCCTCAGTGTCTCTGTGTCTAAGTGTCTCAGTGTCTCAGTGTCTCCGAGTTTCATTGTCTCAGTGTCTCAGAGTCTCAGTGTCTCTGTGTCTCAGTGTCTCAGTGCCTCTGCGCCTCAGTGTCTCAGAGTTTCATTGTCTCAGTGCCTCAGTGTCTCTGTGTCTCTGTGTCTCTGGGCCTCAGTGTCTCAGTGTCTCAGAGTCTCAGTGTCTCAGAGTCTCAGTGTCTCCGTGTCTCTGTGCCTCGGTGTCTCGGTGTCTCAGTGTCTCAGTGTCTCAGCGTCTCTGTGTTCCTCTGCCTCTGTGTCTCATTGTCTCAGTTTCTCATTGTCTCAGTGTCTCAGAGACTCAGTAACTCTGTGTCTCAGTGCCTCTGCGCCTCAGTGTCTCAGTGTCTCAGTGCCTCTGAGTCTCAGGGTCTCAGTGTCTCAGTGTCTCTGTCTCAGAGTCTCATTGTCTCAGTGTCTCAGAGTCTCAGTTTCTCAGCGGCTCTGTGTCTCCGTGTCTCAGTGTCTCAGTGTCTCTGTGCCTCAGTGTCTCAGTGTCTCAGAGTCTCCATATCTCTCTGTCTCTTGGTCTCAGTGTCACTGAGCCTCAGTGTCTCTGTGCCTCAGGGTCTCAGTGTCTCAGAGTCTCAGTGTCTCAGTGTGTCTGTGTCTCAGTGTCTCAGTGTCTCAGAGGCTCAGTGTCTCTGTGTCTCTTGGTCTCAGTGTCTCTGTCCCTCAGTGTCTCAGTGCCTCAGAGTCTCAGTGTCTCTGTGTCTCTTTGACTCAGTGTCTCTGTGCCTCAGTTTCTCAGTGTCTCTGTGTCTCAGTGTCTCAGTGTCTCTGTGCCTCAGTGTCTCAGTGTCTCAGTGTCTCAGCGTCTCAGTGTCTCTGTGTCCCTGTACCTCTGTGTCTCTGTGTCTCAGTGTCTCAGTGCCTCAGAGTCTCAGAGTGTCAGTTTCTCAGTGTCTCTGTGTCTCAGTGTCTCAGTGTCTCTGTGTCTCAGAGTCTCAGTGTCTCAGTGTCTCTGTGACTCGGTGTCTCAGTGTCTCAGAGTCTCAGTGTCTCTGCACCTCAGTGTCTCCGAGTTTCATTGTCTCAGTGCCTCAGAGACTCAGTAACTCTGTGTCTCAGTGCCTCTGCGCCTCAGTGTCTCTGTGTCTCTTTGTCTCAGTGCCTCCGAGTCACAGAGTCTCAGTGTCTCAGTGTCTCGGAGTCTTAGTTTCTCAGTGTCTCTGTGTCTCTGTGTCTCAGTGTCTCAGAGTCTCAGTGTCTCAGTGTCTCTGTGCCTCAGTGCCTCAGTGTCTCAGAGTCTCCGTATCTCTCTGTCCCTTTGTCTCAGTGCTCTGAGCCTCAGTGTCTCAGTGTCTCTGTGTCTCTGTGCCTCAGTGTCTCAGTATCTCAGAGTCTCAGTGTCTCAGAGTGTCTGTGTCTCAAAGTCTCAGTGTCTCAGAGTCTCAGTCTCTCTGTGTCTCAATGTCTCAGTGTCTCTCTGTCTCTTGGTCTTAGTGTCTCTGTGTCTCAGTGTCTCAGTGTCTCAGAGTCTCAGTGTCTCTGTGTCTCAGTGTTTCTGTGTCTCCGTGTCTCAGAGTCCCAGTGTCTCAGTGTCTCTGTGCCTCAGTGTCTCAGTGTCTCAGTGTCTCAGAGTCTCAGTGTCTCTGTGTCTCTGTGCCCCTGTGTCTCTGTGTCTAAGTGTCTCAGTGTCTCAGTGTCTCCGAGTTTCATTGTCTCAGTGTCTCAGAGTCTCAGTGTCTCTGTGTCTCAGTCTCTCAGTGCATCTGCGCCTCAGTGTCTCCGAGTTTCATTGTCTCAGTGCCTCAGTGTCTCAGTGTCTCTGTGTCTCTGTGTCTCTGGGCCTCAGTGTCTCAGTGTCTCAGTGTCTCAGAGTCTCAGTGTCTCCGTGTCTCTGTGCCTCGGTGTCTCGGTGTCTCAGTGTCTCAGCGTCTCAGTGTCTCTGTGTCCCTCTGCCTCTGTGTCTCATTGTCTCAGTTTCTCATTGTCTCAGTGTCTCAGAGACTCAGTAACTCTGTGTCTCAGTGCCTCTGCGCCTCAGTGTCTCTGTGTCTCAGTGTCTCAGTGCCTCTGAGTCTCAGAGTCTCAGTGTCTCAGTGTCTCTGTCTCAGAGTCTCCGTGTCTCAGTGTCTCAGAGCCTCAGTTTCTCAGCGTCTCTGTGTCTCCGTGTCTCAGTGTCTCAGTGTCTCTGTGCCTCAGTGTCTCAGTGTCTCAGAGTCTCAGTGTCTCTGTGTCTCAGTGTCTCTGTGTCTCCGTGTCTCAGAGTCTCAGTGTCTCACTGTCTCTGTGGCTCAGTCTCTCAGATTCTCAGTATCTCTGTGTCTCAATGTCTCAGTGCCTCTGTGCCTCAGTGTCTCAGTGTCTCACAGTCTCAGTGTCTCTGTGCCTCAGTGTCTCTGTGTCTAACTGTCTCAGTGTCTCCGAGTTTCATTGTCTCAGTGTCTCAGAGTCTCAGTGTCTCTGTGTCTCAGTGTCTCAGTGCCTCTGCGCCTCAGTGTCTCCGAGTTTCATTGTCTCTGTGTCTCAGAGACTCAGTAACAATGTGTCTCAGTGCCTCTGCACCTCAGTGTCTCAGTGTCTCAGTGTCTCAGTGTCTCAGTGAATCTGTGTCTCTTTGTCTCTGTGCCGCAGTGTCTCAGTGTCTCAGAGTCTCAGTGTCTCAGTGTCTCTGTGTCCCTGTATCTCAGTGTCTCTGTGCCTCATTGTCTCAGTGTTTCAGTGTCTCTGTGTCTCAGTGTCTGTGTGTCTCAGTGTCTCAGAGTCTCAGTGTCTCAGTGTCTCTGTGCCTCAGTGTCTCAGGTTCTCTGGGCCTCAGTGTCTCTGTGTCTCAGAGTCTCAGTGTCTCAGTGTCTCTGTGCCTCCGTGTCTCAGTGTCTCAGAGTCTCCGTATCTCTCTGTCTCTTGGTCTCAGTGTCTCTGAGCCTCAGTGTGTCAGTGTCTCTGTGTCTCTGTGCCACAGTGTCTCAGTATCTCAGAGTCTTAGTGTGTCTGTGTCTCAATGTCTCAGTGTCTCAGAGTCTCAGTGTCTCTGTGTCTCAATGTCTCAGTGTCTCTGTGTTTCTTGGTCTCAGGGTCTCTGTGCCTCAGTGTCTCAGTCTCTCTGTGTCTCAGTATCTCAGTGTCTCAGTGTCTCAGAGTCTCAGTGTCTCTGTGTCTCAGTGTCTCTGTGTCTCCGTGCCTCAGAGTCTCAGTGTCTCAGTGTCTCTGTGTCTCAGTGTCTCAGTGTCTCAGAGTCTCAATGTCTCTGTGTCTCAGTGTCTCAGTGCCTCGTTGTCTCAGTTTCCCTGTGTCTCAGTGTCTTAGTGTCTCTGTGTCTCAGTGTCTCTGTGTCTCTGTGCCTCAGTGTCTCAGTGTCTCAGAGTCTCAATGTCTCTGTGTCTCAGTGTCTCAGTGTCTCAGAGTCTCTGTGTCTCAGTGTCTCAGTGAATCTGTGTCTCTTTGTCTCTGTGTCGCAGTGTCTCAGTGTCTCAGAGTCTCTGTGTCTCAGTGTCTCTGTGTCCCTGTCTCTCAGTGTCTCTGTGCCTCATTGTCTCAGTGTTTCAGTGTCTCTGTGTCTCAGTGTCTGTGTGTCTCAGTGTCTCAGAGTCGCAGTGTCTTGGTGTCTCAGTGTCTCAGTGTCCCTGTGTCTCAGTGTCTCACTGTGTCTGTGTCTCTATGTCTCAGTGTCTCAGTGTCTCTGTGTCTCAGTGTCTCAGAGTCTCAATGTCTCTGTGTCTCAGTGTCTCAGTGTCTCTGTGCCTCAGTGTCTCAGTGTCTCAGAGTCTCCGTATCGCTCTGTGTCTTGGTCTCAGTGTCTCTGAGCCTCAGTGTCTCAGTGTCTCTGTGTCTCAGTGTCCCTGTGTCTCAGTGTCTCACTGTCTCTGTGTCTCTATGTCTCAGTGTCTCTGTGTCTCAGTGTCTCAGAGTCTCAATGTCTCTGTGTCTCAGTGTCTCTGTGTCTCAGTGTCTCTGAGTCTCAGTGTCTCAGTGTCTCTCTCTCTCTCTCAGTGTCTCAGATTCTCAGTGTCTCAGTGTCTCTGTGCCTCAGTGTCTCAGTGTCTCAGAGTCTCAGTGTCTCTGTGTCTCTTTGACTCAGTGTCTCTGTGCCTCAGTGTCTCAGTGTCTCAGTGTCTCTGTGTCTCAGGGGGTCAGTGTCTCAGTGTCTCAGAGTCTCAGTGTCTCAGTGTCTCTGTGCCTCAGTGTCTCAGTGTCTCAGAGTCTCCGTATCTCTCTGTCTCTTGGTCTCAGTGTCTCTGAGCCTCAGTGTCTCAGTGTCTCTGTGTCTCTGTGCCTCAGTGTCTCAGTGTCTCAGAGTCTCAGTGTCTCTGTGTCTCAGTGTCTCTGTGTCTCCGTGTCTCTGTGCCTCAGTGTCTCAGTGTCTCAGAGTCTCAGTGTCTCTGTGTCTCTGTGCCTCTGTGTCTCAGTGTCTCAGTGCCTCTGCGCCTCAGTGTCTCCGAGTTTCATTGTCTCAGTGTCTCAGAGACTCAGTAACTCTGCGCCTCAGTGTCTCTGTGTCTCAGTGACTCAGTGCCTCCGAGTCTCAGAGTCTCATTGTCTCAGTGTCTCTGTGTCTCAGAGTCTCATTGTCTCAGTGTCTCTGTGTCTCTGTGTCTCAGTGTCTCTGTGTCTCAGTGTCTCAGAGTCTCAGTGTCTCAGTTTCTCTGTGCCTCAGTGTCTCAGTGTCTCAGCGTCTCAGTGTCTCTGTGTCCCTGTGACTCTGTGTCACTGTGTCTCAGTGTCTCTGTGTCTCAGTGTCTCAGTGCCTCCAAGTCTCAGTGCCTCTGCGCCTCAGTGTCTCTGTGTCTCAGAGTCTCATTGTCTCAGTGTCTCAGAGTCTCAGTTTCTCAGTGTCTCTGTGTCTCTGTGTCTCAGTGTCTCTGTGTCTCAGTGTCTCAGAGTCTCAGTGTCTCAGTGTCTCTGTGTCTCAGTGTCTCAGTGTCTCTGTGTCTCAGTGTCTCAGTGTCTCAGAGTCTCCGTATCTCTCTGTCTCTTGGTCTCAGTGTCTCTGAGCCTCAGTGTCTCACTGTCTCTGTGTCTCGATGTCTCAGTGTCTCAGTGTCTCAGTGTCTCACTGTCTCTGTGCCTCAGTGTCTCAGTGTCTCATAGTCTCCGTATCGCTCTGTGTCTTGGTCTCAGTGTCTCTGAGACTCAGTGTCTCTGTGTCGCAGTGTCTCAGTGTCTCAGAGTCTCAATGTCTCTGTGTCTCAGTGTCTCAGAGTCTCAGTTTCTCAGTGTCTCTGTGTCTCTGTGTCTCAGTGTCTCTGTGTCTCAGTGTCTCAGAGTCTCAGTGTCTCAGTGTCTCTGTGTCTCAGTGTCTCAGTGTCTCAGAGTCTCCGTATCTCTCTGTCTCTTGGTCTCAGTGTCTCTGAGCCTCAGTGTCTCACTGTCTCTGTGTCTCTATGTCTCAGTGTCTCAGTGTCTCAGTGTCTCACTGTCTCTGTGCCTCAGTGTCTCAGTGTCTCAGAGTCTCCGTATCGCTCTGTGTCTTGGTCTCAGTGTCTCTGAGACTCAGTGTCTCAGTGTCTCAGTGTCGCAGTGTCTCAGTGTCTCAGAGTCTCAATGTCTCTGTGTCTCAGTGTCTCAGAGTCTCAGTGTCTCTGTGTCTCTCTCTCTCAGTGTCACAGATTCTCAGTGTTCTCAGTGTCTCAGTGTCTCAGAGTCGCAGTGTCTCGGTGTCTCAGTGTCTCAGTGTCCCTGTGTCTCAGTGTCTCACTGTGTCTGTGTCTCTATGTCTCAGTGTCTCAGTGTCTCTGTGCCTCAGTGTCTCAGTGTCTCAGAGTCTCCGTATCTCTCTGTCTCTTGGTCTCAGTGTCTCTGAGCCTCAGTGTCTCACTGTCTCTGTGTCTCTATGTCTCAGTGTCTCAGTGTCTCAGTGTCTCAGAGTCTCAATGTCTCTGTGTCTCAGTGTCTCAGTGTCTCTGTGCCTCAGTGTCTCAGTGTCTCAGAGTCTCCGTATCGCTCTGTGTCTTGGTCTCAGTGTCTCTGAGCCTCAGTGTCTCAGTGTCTCTGTGTCTCAGTGTCCCTGTGTCTCAGTGTCTCACTGTCTCTGTGTCTCTATGTCTCAGTGTCTCAGTTTCTCAGTGTTGCAGTGTCTCAGTGTCTCAGAGTCTCAATGTCTCTGTCTCTCAGTGTCTCAGTGTCTCTGTGTCTCAGTGTCTCTGAGTCTCAGTGTCTCAGTGTCTCTCTCTCTCAGTGTCTCAGATTCTCAGTGTCTCAGTGTCTCTGTGCCTCAGTCTCAGTGTCTCAGAGTCTCAGTGTCTCTGTGTCTCTTTGACTCAGTGTCTCTGTGCCTCAGTGTCTCAGTGTCTCTGTGTCTCTGGGGGTCAGTGTCTCAGTGTCTCAGAGTCTCACTGTCTCAGTGTCTCTGTGCCTCAGTGTCTCAGTGTCTCAGAGTCTCCGTATCAATCTGTCTCTTGGTCTCAGTGTCTCTGAGCCTCAGTGTCTCAGTGTCTCTGTGTCTCTGTGCCTCAGTGTCTCAGTGTCTCAGAGTCTCAGTGTCTCTGTGTCTCAGTGTCTCTGTGTCTCCGTGTCTCAGAGTCTCAGTGTCTCAGTGTCTCACAGTCTCAGTGTCTCTGTGTCTCTGTGCCTCTGTGTCTCTGTGTCTAAGTGCCTCAGTGTCTCAGTGTCTCCGAGTTTCATTGTCTCAGTGTCTCAGAGTCTCAGTGTCTCTGTGTCTCAGTGTCTCAGTGCCTTTGCGCCTCAGTGTCTCCGAGTTTCATTGTCTCAGTGTCTCAGAGACTCAGTAACAATGTGTCTCAGTGCCTCTGCGCCTCAGTGTCTCTGTGTCTCAGTGTCTCAGTGCCTCCGAGTCTCAGAGTCTCATTGTCTCAGTGTCTCTGTGTCTCAGAGCCTCATTGTCTCAGTGTCTCAGAGTCTCAGTTTCTCAGTGTCTCTGTGTCTCTGTGTCTCTGTGTCTCAGTGTCTCAGAGTCTCAGTGTCTCAGTTTCTCTGTGCCTCAGTGTCTCAGTGTCTCAGCGTCTCAGTGTATCTGTGTCCCTGTGACTCTGTGTCTCTGTGTCTCAGTGTCTCATTGTCTTAGTGTCTCTGTGTCTCAGTGCCTCTGCGCCTCAGTGTCTCTGTGTCTCAGTGTCTCAGTGCCTCAGAGTCTCAGAGTCTCAGTTTCTCAGTGTCTCAGAGTCTCAGTGTCTCAGTGTCTCTGTGCCTCGGTGTCTCGGTGTCTCAGTGTCTCAGTGTCTCTGTGTCTCAGTGTCTCAGTGTATCTGTGTCTCTGTGCCTCAGTGTCTCTGTGTCTCAGTGTCTCTCTGTCTCAGTGTCTCTGTGTCTCAGTGTCTCAGAGTCTCAGTGTCTCAGACTCTCAGTCCCTCGGTGTCTCAGTGTCTGTGTCTCAGTGTCTCAGTGTCTCTGTGTCTCAGTGTCTCTGTGTCTCAGTGTCCCTGTGTCTCAGTGTCTCAGTGTCTCTGTGTCTCTGTGTCTCTGTGCCTCAGTGTCTCAGTTTCTCAGAGTCTCAATGTCTCTGTGTCTCAGTGTTTCAGTGTCTCAGTGTCTCTGTGTCTCAGTGTCTCTGTGTCTCACTGTCTCTGTGTCTCTGTGCCTCAGTGTCTCAGTGTCTCAGAGTCTCAATGTCTCTGTGTCTCAGTGTCTCAGTGTCTCTGTGTCTCAGTGTCCCTGTGTCTCAGTGTCTTAGTGTCTCTGTGTCTCTGTGCCTCAGTGTCTCAGTTTCTCAGAGTCTCAATGTCTCTGTGTCTCAGTGTTTCAGTGTCTCAGTGTCTCTGTGTCTCAGTGTCTCTGTGTCTCAGTGTCTCAGTGTCTCTGTGTCTCAGTGTCTCAGTGAATCTGTATCTCTTTGTCTCTGTGCCGCAGTGTCTCAGTGTCTCTGTGTCCCTGTGTCTCAGGGTCTCAGTGTCTCTGTGTCTCAGTGTCTCAGTGTCTCAGACTCTCTGTGTCTCAGTGTCTCTGTGTCTCAGTGTCTCAGTGAATCTGTATCTCTTTGTCTCTGTGCCGCAGTGTCTCAGTGTCTCAGAGTCTCTGTGTCTCAGTGTCTCTGTGTCCCTGTGTCTCAGTGTCTCAGTGTCTCAGTCTCAGTGTCTCTGTGCCTGAGTGTCTGAGTGTCTCTGTGTGTCAGTGTCCCAGTGCCTCTGTGTCTCACTTTCTCAGAGTCTCAGTGTCTCAGTGTCTCTGTGCCTCGGTGTCTCTGTGTCTCTGTGCCTCAGTGTCTCAGTGTCTCAGAGTCTCAGTGTCTCTGTGTCTCTTTGACTCAGTGTCTCTGTGTTTCAGTGTCTCAGTGTCTCAGAGTCTCAGTGTCTCTTTGCCTCAGTGTCTCTGTGCCTCAGTGTCTCAGTGTCTCTGTCTCAGAGTCTCAGTGTCTCTGTGTCTCTTTGTCTCAGTGTGTCTGTGTCTCATTGCCTTCGAGTCTCAATGTCTCAGGGTCTCTGTGTATCTGGGTCTCTGTGTCTCTGGGTCTCAGGGTAACTTGGTCTCAAGTTGTCTTGTTCTCTTGCTCTCTGGGTCTCTGTGTCTCAATGTCTCAGGGTTTCTCGGTCTCAGGGCCTCTGGGTCACTGGGTCTCAGTGTCTCAGTGTCTTAGGGTCTCTGTGTCTCAGTGTTTCAGGGTCTCAAAGTCTCAGGCTCTCTGTGTCTCTGGGTCTCTGGGTCTCAGTGGCTCAGTGTCTCACCATCTCGGTGTCTCTGGGTCTCTGCATCTCAGAGGCTCAGTGACTCACCATCTCTGGGTCTCTGGGTCTCTGGGTCTCAGTGCCTCTGGAATCTCTGTGTCTCAGTGTCTCATGCTCTCTGGTTCTCTGGGTCTCAGGGTCTCTGTGTCTCTGTGTCTCTGGTTCTCAGGGTCTCTGGGTCTCAGTGTCTCACCGTCTCTGGGTCTCTGTATCTCAGTGTCTCAATTTGTCAGTGTCTCTGGGTCTCAGGATCTCGGTTTCTCTGTGTCTCTGGGTCTTTGTGTCTCAGTGTCTCAATGCCTCAGGGTCTCAAGGTCTCTGTGTCTCAGTGTTTCAGGGTCTCAAAGTCTCATGCTCTCTGTGTCTCTGGGTCTCAGTGGCTCAGTGTCTCACCATCTCTGGGTCTCTGGGACTCTGTGTCTCAGTGCCTCTGGAATCTCTGTGTCTCAGTGTCTCATGCTCTCTAGTTCTCTGGGTCTCAGTGTCTCACCGTCTCTGGGTCTCTGTATCTCAGTGTTTCAATGTGTCAGTGTCTCAATGTCTCAGTGTCTCAATGTCTCAGTGTCTCTGTGTCTCAATGTCTCAGGGAGTCTGGGTCTCAGGGTCTCGGTGTCTCTGGGTCTCTGGGTCTTTGTGTCTCAGTGTCTCAATGCCTCAGGGTCTCTGGGTCTCAGAGACCCAGAGATCCTGAGACCCAGAGACCCTGATACGTTGAGACCCAGAGACCCTGAGACCCAGAGACCCTGAGACCCAGAGTCCCTGAAACATTGAGACACAGAGACACTGAGAAATTGAGACACTGAGACATTGAGACCCAGAGTCCCAGTGACCCAGAGACCCTGAGACACTGAGACACTGAGACACTGAGACCGAAGGGACCCAGAGACCGTGAGACGCTGAAACCTTGAGTCCCAGAGACCCAGATACCCTGAAACCCTGAGACACAGAAGCCCAGAGACCCTGAGACACTGAGACCCAGAGAGGCAGAGACCCTGAGAAAATGAAACGCAGAGACCAAGAGACCCTGAGACCCAGAGATACTGAGACCCAAAGACCCAGAGACTCAGAGACCCCGAGACCACGAGACCCTGAGACACTGAGATCCAGAGACCCACAGACCCGCACACGCAGAGACCCAGAGACCCTGAGACACTGAGACATTGAGACCCTGAGGCACTGAGACATTGTAAAATGAGACCCAGAGACACCGAGACCCATAGACCCTGAGACACTGTGACCAAGAGGCCCTGTGAACCTGTGACACAGTGACCCAGAGACCAAGAGACCCAGAAAACCAGAGATCCAGTGACACAGAGACACCAAGACCCTGAGACACAGAGACCGAGAGACGCTGAGACCCTGACTCACAGAGACCTAGAGACCCTGAGACACTGAGACACAGAGACACAAGAGACCCTTAGACCCATAGACCCTGAGACACTGAGACTTTGAGACACTGAGACCCTGAGACAGTGAGACACTGAGACCCAGAGATCCAGAGACCAAGAGACCCTGAGAACCTGAGACCCAGGGACCCAGAGACACTGAGACACAGGGACCCAGAGACTCAGAGATCCTGAGATCTTGAGACACTGTGACACTGAGACCAAGAGACCTAGAGACACTGAGACAATGATACACTGAGACACATAGACCCAGTGACCCAGAGACACTGAGACCCAGAGACCCAGAGACCAAGAGAGCCTGAAACCCTGAGACACTGAGACACTGAGACCCAGAGACACTGAGACCCTGAAACCCTGAGACACTGAGACATTGAAACCCAGAGACACTGAGACTCTGCGACACAGAGACCCAGAGACCCAGAGTCACAGAGACACTGAGACACAGGGACACAGAGACTCAGTGACCCTGAGACCTTGAGACACTGAGACACAGAGGCCCAGAGACCCAATGACCCTGAGACACTGAGACACATAGACCCAGTGACACAGAGATCCTGAGACCCAGTGACCCAGAGACCTTGAGACACTGAGACAGTGAGACCCTGAGACATGAGGCACTGAGACCCAGAGACCCATAGACCCTGAGACACTGAGGGACTGAGACTTTGAGACACTGAGACCCAGAGACCCAGAGCCATTGCGACACTGAGACCCAGAGACCCAGAGACACTGAGACACTGAGGCACTCAGACACAGGGACCCAGAGACTCAGAGAACCTGAGACACTGAGAGCCAGTGACCCAGAGACTAAGAGACCCTGAGACCCGAAGACCCTGAGACACTCACACCCAGAGACACTGAGACACGAGGACACACACACCCAGAGAGCCTGAGACACTGAAACCCTTAGACATTGAGACCCAGAGACCCGGAGACACCGAGAGACTGAGACGTTGAGACAGTGAGACCCAGAGACCCACAGAAACAGAGACACTGATACACAAAGACCCAGAGACCCTGAGACACTGAGACACAGGGACCCCGAGACTCAGAGACCCTGTGACCTTGCAACACTGAGACACAGAGACCCAGAGACCCAATGACCCTGACACAGTGAGACACTGAGACACATAGAACCAGTGACCCAGAGACCCTGAGACCCAGTGACCCAGAGACCCAGAGACCTTGAGACTTTGAGACACTGAGACCCAGAGACCCTGAGACACTGAGATCCTGAGACCCTGAGACACTGAGACACAGAGGCCCTGAGACACTGTGACACTGACTCACTGAGACACTGAGACACTGAGACACAGAGACACAGTGACACTGAGACCATGAGAAACTGAGACCCAGAGACACTGAGACATTGAGACCCAGAGAAAAAGAGACCCTGAGAAACTGAAACACTGAGACCCATGGACACTGAGACCCAGGGACCCAGAGACCCTGGGACCCAGAGACCCAGAGACCCTGAGACCCAGAAACCCTGAGACCCAGAGACACTGAGACACTAAGACGCAGAGCCCCAGAGACCCAGAGACTCTGAGACCCAGTTATCCAGAGACAATGTGACAATGAGACCCAGAGACACTGAGACCCTGAGACACCGACAACCAGAGACTCAGAGACCCTGAAACCCAGAGAACCAGACACCCAGAGACCCTGAGACACTGAGTCCCTGTGACACTGAGACACTGAGACCCTGAGACACTGAGAAAATGAGACACTGAGACCCAGAGACCCGGAGACCCTGAGACACCGAGACCCAGAGACCCAGAGACACTGAGACCCTGAGACACTTAGACATTGAGACAGTGAGACACAGAGACACTGTGACCCTGAGACACTGAGACACAGAGACCCCGAGACCCAGAGACACAGAGACACTGGGACCCTGAGACACTGAGAACCTGAGATACTGAGACATGAGACACTGAGACCCTAAGACATTGAGACCTTGAGACCTTGACACCCTGAGACACTGAGACACTGCGGTACTGATACCCAGAGACTCTGAGACACTGAGACCCTGAGATCCAGAGACCCTGAGACCCAGCGAGGCTGAGACACTGAGACACTGAGACCCTTCGCCACTGAGACACTGAGACACTGCAAACCTGAAACCCTGAGACCCTGAGCCGCTGAGACAGCGAGAGACTGAGACTCTGAGAAACTGAGACACTGAGACCCGGAGACACTGAAACACTGAGACCCAGGGACCCAGAGATGCAGATACCCTGTGACCATGGGACCCAGAGAAAATTAGACACTGATTCCCAGGGACCCTGAGACCCATAGACCCTGAGACCCTGAAACATTGAGACACTGAGACCCTGAGAAACTGAGAGCTGAGACTCTGAGACACTGAGATCCAGAGACACAGAGACCCTGAGAAACTGAGACCCAGAGACCCAGAGAAACAGAGACCCTGAGACACAGGGACAGTGAGACCAACAGACCAAGAGACCCTGAGACCCAGAGACCCTGAGATACAGAGACACAGAGACCCAGAGACCCTCAGACGCTGAGACACTGAGACCCTGAGACACTGGGACATTGAGACACTGCAACCCTGAACCCTCAGACCCTGAGACCCAGAGACGCAGTGAAACTGAGACCCTGAGACACTGAGACCCGGAGACCCTGAGACACTGAGACCCTGAAACACTGAGACACTGAGAACTTGAGACACTGAGAGCTGAGACTCTGAGACCCTGAATCCCTGAGACACTGAGACACAGAGAGACTGAGAACATGAGACACTGAGACCCTGAGACACTGATACACTGAGACCCTGAGACCCTGAGAAGCAGAGACCCTGAGACCAAGAGAACCTGAGACCCTGAGACACTGAGACCCTGTGGCACTGAGACACTGAGACATTGAGACGCTGCAACCCTGAAACCCTGAGACCCTGACACCCTGATACCCAGAGACCCTGAGAAAATGAGACCCTGAGACACTGAGACACTGAGAAACTGAGACACTGAGACCCAGAGACTCTGAGAACCAGAGATCCAGAGACCCAGAGACCCTGAAACCCTGAGACCCTGAGACCCTGAAACACTGAGCCACTGAGACCCTGAGAAACTGAAACACTGAGACACTGAGAAGCAGAGACACTGAGGCACTGAAACCCTGAGACACTGAGACCCTGAAACACTGAGACACTGAGACAGTGAGTCACTGAGACCCTGAGACACTGAGACCCTGAGACAGTGAGACCCTGAGACCCTGAGACACTGAGACCCTGAGACAGGGAGACAATGAGACATTGAGACCCTGAGACACGGAGACATGGAGACACTGAGGCCCTGAGACACTGAGACCCTGAGACACAGAAGCACTGAGGCCCTGAGCCTCTGAGACACTGAGACTCTGAGTCCCTGAGACTCTGAGACACTGAGAAACTGAGACCCAGAGACCTTGAGAAGCTGAGACCCTGAGACCAAGAGACACTGAGACAATGTAACCGTGAGACCCTGAGACACTGAGACACTGAGATCCTGAGACACAGAGACCCTAAGAAAATGAGACACTGAGAACCTGAGACAATGACACACTGAGACCCTCCGACCCAGGGAACCAGAGACCTTGAGACACTGAGACCCTGAGACACTGAGACACTGAGACCCTGAGACACTGAGAGACTGTGACCATGAGCCCCTGAGACCCAGAGTCACTGAGACCTTGAGAGACTGAGAGACTGAGACACTGAGACACTGAGGCACAGAGACCCAGAGACCCAAAGGACCAGAGATGCAGAGACCCTGAGACCCGGAGACCCTGAGACACAGAGACACCAAGACACTGGGACAGAGACATTGAGGCACAGAGATGTTGCGACCCTGAAACCCTGAGACCCTGAGACACTGAGACCCAGAGTCCCTGAGAGCCATAGACCCAGAGACCCTGAGGCACTGAGACCCAGAGTCACTGAGACCCAGACACGCAGTGACCCAGAGACCCTGAGACCCTGAGACACAGAGACCCTGAAACCATGACAAACTGAGACCCAGAGACCCTGAGCAATGAGACCGTGCGACACTGAGACCCTGAGACACTGAGATACTGAGACCCTGAGACACTGAGACATTGAGACACTGAGACATTGAGACACTGAGACCCTGAGACACTGAGACACTGAGAGCTGAGACTCTGAGACCCTGATTCCCTGAGTCCCAGAGGCCCAGAGAGACTGAGACCCTGAGACACTGAGACCCTGAGACACTGATACACAGAGACCCTGAGACCCTGAGACACTGAGACCCTGAGACACTGAGGCCCTGAGAAACTGAGACCCTGAGGCAGTGAGACATTGAGATCCTGAGACACTGAGACACTGCGACACTGAGACCCTGAGGCACTGGGATCCTGAGACCCAGAGACCCTGAGACACTGAGCCACAGAGACGCAGAAACCCTCAGGCACTGAGACACTGAGCCCTGAGACCCAGAGACACTGAACCCTGAGACACTGAGACACTGAGGCACTGAGGCCCTGAGCCCCTGAGACACTGAGGCCCTGAGCCCCTGAGACACTGAGACACTGAGACACAGCGACACAGAGACCCTGAGACCCTCAGACACTGAGACACTGAGACACTGTGACACTGAGACCCAGTTACCCAGAGACACAGAGACTCTGAGACACAGAGACAGTGAGATCAACAGACCAAGAGACCCAGAGAACCACACATCCAGAGACCATGAGACCCTGAGACACTAAGACCCAGGCACGCAGTGACCCAGAGATCCTGAGATCCTGAGACTCTGAGACACTGAGACCCTGAGACACAGAGACCCAGACACCCTGAGGAACTGAGACCCAGAGACCCAGAGAAACAGAGACCCTGAGACACAGAGACAGTGAGACCCACAGACCAAGAGACCCAGAGAACCAGAGATCCAGAGACCCCGAGACCCTGAGACGCTGAGACCCTGAGACCCTGAGACACTGAGACACTGCGACACTGAGACACTGAGACACTGAGACCCTGAGACCCACAGACCCTGAGACACTGAGACCCTGAGAAACTGAGACACAGAGACACAGAGCCCGGAGACACGGAGACACTGAGACACAGAGGCACTGAGGCCCTGAGCCCCTGAGACACTGAAACTCTGAGTCCCTGACACTCTGAGACACTGAGAAACTGAGACCCTGAGGCACTGACACAATGTGACCATGAGACCCTGAGACACTGAGACACTGAAAACCCGGAAGCCGAGAGACCCTGAGAAAATGAGACACTGAGAACCTGAGACAATGACACACTGAGACACTGAGACCCTGGGACCCAGGGAACCAGAGACCCTGAGACACTGAGTCCCTGAGACACTGAGAGACTGTGACCATGAGACCCAGAGACACTGAGACCCTGAGAAAACTGATACACTGAGACCCAGAAACCCTGAGAACGAGAGATCCAGAGACCCTGACACCCAGAGGCCCTGAGACCCTGAGACACAGAAACCCTGAGACCCTAAGACCCTGAGACCCTGAGACCCAGAGGACCTGAGACCCTGAGACACTGAGACCCTGAGACCCAGAGGACCTGAGACCCTGAGACACTGAGACATTGAGGCTCAGAGACACAGAGACCCAGAGGCCCTGAGACCCTGAGACACTGAGACACTGAGACACTGAGACCCAGAGGACCTGAGACAGTGAGAACCTGAGACCCTGAGACACAGAGACCCTGAGACCCAGATGCCCTGAGGTCCTGAGGTCCTGAGACCATGAGACATTGAGACCCTGAGACCCAGAGGCACTGAGACCCTGAGACACAGAGACCCAGAGGCCCTGAGACCCTGAGACCCTGAGACACAGAGACCCAGAGGCCCTGAGACCCTGAGACACTGAGACCCTGAGACCCAGAGGACCTGAGACCCTGAGACACTGAGACATTGAGACTCAGAGACACACAGACCCAGAGGCCCTGAGACACTGAGACACTGAGACCCAGAGGACCTGAGACACTGAGAACCTGAGACCCTGAGACACAGAGACCCAGAGGCCCTGAGACCCGAAGACACAGAGACCCTGAGACCCAGATGCCCTGAGGTCCTGAGGTCCTGAGACCCTGAAACATTGAGACCCTGAGACTCAGAGGCACTGAGACCCTGAGACACAGAGACCCAGAGGCCCTGAGACCCTGAGACACTGAGACCCTGAGACCCAGAGGCCCTGAGAACCTGCAACCCTGAGACACTGAGACTCGGAGACCCAGAGGCCCTGATACACAGAGACCCAGAAGTCCTGAGACACTGAGACACCGAAACACTGAGACCCAGAGGCCCTGAGACCCTGAGACACAGAGACCCTGAGACCCTGAGACATTGAGAGTCAGAGACCCAGAGACCCTGAGACCCTGAGACACAGAGACCCAGAGGCCCTGAGACCCTGAGACACTGAGTCCCTGAGACCCAGACGCCCTGAGACCCTGAGAACCTAAGACACTGAGAGATTGAGACTCAGAGACCTAGAGGCCCTGAGACCCTGAGACCCTGAGAACCTGAAACCCAGAGGACCTGAGAGCCTGAGACATAGAGACCCAGATGCCCTGAGACCCTGAGACACAGAGAACCAGAGGCCCTGAGACCCTGAGACCCTGAGACTCTGAGACACTGAGACCCTGAGTCCCTGAGACCCAGAGGCCCTGAGACCCTGAGACATAGAGACCCAGATGCCCTGAGACCCTGAGACCCTGAGACACAGAGACCCAGATGCCCTGAGACCCTGAGACCCTGAGACACAGAGACCCAGAGGCCCTGAGACCCTGAGACCCTGAGACTCTGAGACACTGAGACCCTGAGTCCCTGAGACCCAGAGGCCCTGAGAGACTGAGACACTGAGACACAGAGACTCAGAGGCCCTGAGACCATGAGACACTGTGACTCAGAGACCCAGAGACCCAGAGGCCCTGAGACACTGAGACACTGTGACTCAGAGACCCAGAGACCCAGAGGCCCTGAGACCCTGAGACCCTGAGACAGAGAAACCCAGAGGCCCTGAGACCCTGAGACCCAGAGGCCCTGAGACCCTGAGACACAGAGACCCAGGGAGCCTGATACACTGAGACCCTGAGACATTGAGAGTCAGAGACCCAGAGACCCTGAGACCCTGAGACACAGAGACCCAGAGGCCCTGAGACCCTGAGACACTGAGACCCTGAGACCCAGAGGCCCTGAGACCCTGAGAACCTGAGACACTGAGAGATTGAGACTCAGAGACCCAGAGGTCCTGAGACCCTGAGACACTGAGACCCAGAGACCCTGAGGGACTGAGACCCTGAGACCTAGAGGCCCTGAGACCCTGAGACCCTGAGAACCTGAAACCCAGAGGTCCTGAGACCCTGAGACATAGAGACCCAGATGCCCTGATACCCTGAGACCCTGAGACACAGAGACCCAGAGGCCCTGAGACCCTGAGACCCTGAGACTCTGAGACACTGAGACCCTGAGTCCCTGAGACCCAGAGGCCCTGAGACACTGAGACTCAGAGACACAGAGACCCAGAGGCCCTGAGACACTGAGACCCTGAGACCCAGAGTCCCTGAGGCCGTGAGTCCCTGAGACACAGAGACCCAGAGGCCTTGAGGGACTGAGACCCTGAGACCTAGAGGCCCTGAGACCCTGAGACCCTGAGACCCTGAGACCCTGAAACCCAGAGGCCCTGAGACCCTGAGGCAATGAGACATAGAGACCCAGAGGCACTGAGACCCAGAGACCCTGAGACCCTGAGACCCTGAGACATAGAGACCCAGATGCCCTGAGACCCTGAGACACTGAGACACTGAGACATTGAGAATCAGAAACCCAGAGACCCAGAGGACATGAGACAGAGAGACCCAGAGGCCCTGAGACCCTGAGGCACTGAGACCCTGAGACCGAGAGGCCCTGAGAGACAGTGACCCAGAGGCCCTGAGACCCTGAGACACTGAGACATTGAGACTCAGAGACCCAGAGGCCCTGAGACCCTGAGACACAGAGACCCAGAGACCCTGAGGGGCTGAGACCCTGAGACCTAGAGGCCCTGAGACAATGAGACACAAAGACCCTGAGGCCCTGAGATGCAGAAGCCCTGAGACCCTGAGACATAGAGACCCAGATGCCCTGAGACCCTGAGGCAGGGAGACAATGAGACATTGAGACCCTGAGACACGGAGACATGGAGACACTGAGGCCCTGAGACACTGAGACCCTGAGACACAGAAGCACTGAGGCCCTGAGCCTCTGAGACACTGAGACTCTGAGTCCCTGAGACTCTGAGACACTGAGAAACTGAGACCCAGAGACCTTGAGAAGCTGTGACCCTGAGACCAAGAGACACTGAGACAATGTAACCGTGAGACCCTGAGACACTGAGACACTGAGATCCTGAGACACAGAGACCCTAAGAAAATGAGACACTGAGAACCTGAGACAATGACACACTGAGACCCTCCGACCCAGGGAACCAGAGACCTTGAGACACTGAGACCCTGAGACACTGAGACACTGAGACCCTGAGACACTGAGAGACTGTGACCATGAGCCCCTGAGACCCAGAGTCACTGAGACCTTGAGAGACTGAGACCCTGAGACACTGAGACACTGAGACACTGAGGCACAGAGACCCAGAGACCCAAAGGACCAGAGATGCAGAGACCCTGAGACCCGGAGACCCTGAGACACAGAGACACCGAGACACTGGGACAGAGACATTGAGGCACAGAGACGTTGCGACCCTGAAACCCTGAGACCCTGAGACACTGAGACCCAGAGACCCAGAGTCCCTGAGAGCCATAGACCCAGAGACCCTGAGGCACTGAGACCCAGAGTCACTGAGACCCAGACACGGAGTGACCCAGAGACCCTGAGACCCTGAGACACAGAGACCCTGAAACCATGACAAACTGAGACCCAGAGACCCTGAGCAATGAGACCGTGCGACACTGAGACCCTGAGACACTGAGATACTGAGACCCTGAGACACTGAGACATTGAGACACTGAGACATTGAGACACTGAGACACTGAGAGCTGAGACTCTGAGACCCTGATTCCCTGAGTCCCAGAGGCCCAGAGAGACTGAGACCCTGAGACACTGAGACCCTGAGACACTGATACACAGAGACCCTGAGACCCTGAGACACTGAGACCCTGAGACACTGAGGCCCTGAGAAACTGAGACCCTGAGGCAGTGAGACATTGAGATCCTGAGACACTGAGACACTGCGACACTGAGACCCTGAGGCACTGGGATCCTGAGACCCAGAGACCCTGAGACACTGAGCCACAGAGACGCAGAAACCCTCAGGCACTGAGACACTGAGCCCTGAGACCCAGAGACACTGAACCCTGAGACACTGAGACACTGAGGCACTGAGGCCCTGAGCCCCTGAGACACTGAGGCCCTGAGCCCCTGAGACACTGAGACACTGAGACACAGCGACACAGAGACCCTGAGACCCTCAGACACTGAGACACTGAGACACTGTGACACTGAGACCCAGTTACCCAGAGACACAGAGACTCTGAGACACAGAGACAGTGAGATCAACAGACCAAGAGACCCAGAGAACCACACATCCAGAGACCATGAGACCCTGAGACACTAAGACCCAGGCACGCAGTGACCCAGAGATCCTGAGATCCTGAGACTCTGAGACACTGAGACCCTGAGACACAGAGACCCAGACACCCTGAGGAACTGAGACCCAGAGACCCAGAGAAACAGAGACCCTGAGACACAGAGACAGTGAGACCCACAGACCAAGAGACCCAGAGAACCAGAGATCCAGAGACCCCGAGACCCTGAGACGCTGAGACCCTGAGACCCAGAGACACTGAGACACTGCGACACTGAGACACTGAGACCCTGAGACCCACAGACCCTGAGACACTGAGACCCTGAGAAACTGAGACACAGAGACACAGAGCCCGGAGACACGGAGACACTGAGACACAGAGGCACTGAGGCCCTGAGCCCCTGAGACACTGAAACTCTGAGTCCCTGACACTCTGAGACACTGAGAAACTGAGACCCTGAGGCACTGACACAATGTGACCATGAGACCCTGAGACACTGAGACACTGAAAACCCGGAAGCCGAGAGACCCTGAGAAAATGAGACACTGAGAACCTGAGACAATGACACACTGAGACACTGAGACCCTGGGACCCAGGGAACCAGAGACCCTGAGACACTGAGTCCCTGAGACACTGAGAGACTGTGACCATGAGACCCAGAGACACTGAGACCCTGAGAAAACTGATACACTGAGACCCAGAAACACTGAGAACGAGAGATCCAGAGACCCTGACACCCAGAGGCCCTGAGACCCTGAGACACAGAGGCCCTGAGACCCTAAGACCCTGAGACCCTGAGACCCAGAGGACCTGAGACCCTGAGACACTGAGACCCTGAGACCCAGAGGACCTGAGACCCTGAGACACTGAGACATTGAGGCTCAGAGACACAGAGACCCAGAGGCCCTGAGACACTGAGACACTGAGACCCAGAGGACCTGAGACAGTGAGAACCTGAGACCCTGAGACACAGAGACCCTGAGACCCAGATGCCCTGAGGTCCTGAGGTCCTGAGACCATGAGACATTGAGACCCTGAGACCCAGAGGCACTGAGACCCTGAGACACAGAGACCCAGAGGCCCTGAGACCCTGAGACCCTGAGACACAGAGACCCAGAGGCCCTGAGACCCTGAGACACTGAGACCCTGAGACCCAGAGGACCTGAGACCCTGAGACACTGAGACATTGAGACTCAGAGACACACAGACCCAGAGGCCCTGAGACACTGAGACACTGAGACCCAGAGGACCTGAGACACTGAGAACCTGAGACCCTGAGACACAGAGACCCAGAGGCCCTGAGACCCGAAGACACAGAGACCCTGAGACCCAGATGCCCTGAGGCCCTGAGGTCCTGAGACCCTGAAACATTGAGACCCTGAGACTCAGAGGCACTGAGACCCTGAGACACAGAGACCCAGAGGCCCTGAGACCCTGAGACACTGAGACCCTGAGACCCAGAGGCCCTGAGAACCTGCAACCCTGAGACACTGAGACTCGGAGACCCAGAGGCCCTGATACACAGAGACCCAGAAGTCCTGAGACACTGAGACACCGAAACACTGAGACCCAGAGGCCCTGAGACCCTGAGACACAGAGACCCTGAGACCCTGAGACCCTGAGACATTGAGAGTCAGAGACCCAGAGACCCTGAGACCCTGAGACACAGAGACCCAGAGGCCCTGAGACCCTGAGACACTGAGTCCCTGAGACCCAGACGCCCTGAGACCCTGAGAACTTAAGACACTGAGAGATTGAGACTCAGAGACCTAGAGGCCCTGAGACCCTGAGACCCTGAGAACCTGAAACCCAGAGGACCTGAGAGCCTGAGACATAGAGACCCAGATGCCCAGAGACCCTGAGACACAGGGACCCAGAGGCCCTGAGACCCTGAGACCCTGAGACTCTGAGACACTGAGACCCTGAGTCCCTGAGACCCAGAGGCCCTGAGACCCTGAGACATAGAGACCCAGATGCCCTGAGACCCTGAGACCCTGAGACACAGAGACCCAGATGCCCTGAGACCCTGAGACCCTGAGACACAGAGACCCAGAGGCCCTGAGACCCTGAGACCCTGAGACCCTGAGACACTGAGACCCTGAGTCCCTGAGACCCAGAGGCCCTGAGAGACTGAGACACTGAGACACAGAGACTCAGAGGCCCTGAGACCATGAGACACTGTGACTCAGAGACCCAGAGACCCAGAGGCCCTGAGACACTGAGACACTGTGACTCAGAGACCCAGAGACCCAGAGGCCCTGAGACCCTGAGACCCTGAGACAGAGAAACCCAGAGGCCCTGAGACCCTGAGACCCAGAGACCCAGAGGCCCTGAGACCCTGAGACACAGAGACCCAGGGAGCCTGATACACTGAGACCCTGAGACATTGAGAGTCAGAGACCCAGAGACCCTGAGACCCTGAGACACAGAGACCCAGAGGCCCTGAGACCCTGAGACACTGAGACGATGAGACCCAGAGGCCCTGAGACCCTGAGAACCTGAGACACTGAGAGATTGAGACTCAGAGACCCAGAGGTCCTGAGACCCTGAGACACAGAGACCCAGAGACCCTGAGGGACTGAGACCCTGAGACCTAGAGGCCCTGAGACCCTGAGACCCTGAGAACCTGAAACCCAGAGGTCCTGAGACCCTGAGACATAGAGACCCAGATGCCCTGATACCCTGAGACCCTGAGACATAGAGACCCAGAGGCCCTGAGACCCTGAGACCCTGAGACTCTGAGACACTGAGACCCTGAGTCCCTGAGACCCAGAGGCCCTGAGACACTGAGACTCAGAGACACAGAGACCCAGAGGCCCTGAGACACTGAGACCCTGAGACCTAGAGTCCCTGAGGCCGTGAGACCCTGAGACACAGAGACCCAGAGGCCTTGAGGGACTGAGACCCTGAGACCTAGAGGCCCTGAGACCCTGAGACCCTGAGACACTGAGACCCTGAAACCCAGAGGCCCTGAGACCCTGAGGCAATGAGACATAGAGACCCAGAGGCCCAGAGACCCTGAGACCCTGAGACCCTGAGACACTGAGACACTGAGACACTGAGACATTGAGAATCAGAAACCCAGAGACCCAGAGGACATGAGACAGAGAGACCCAGAGGCCCTGAGACCCTGAGGCACTGAGACACTGAGACCGAGAGGCCCTGAGAGAGAGTGACCCAGAGGCCCTGAGACCCTGAAACACTGAGACATTGAGACTCAGAGACCCAGAGGCCCTGAGACCCTGAGACACAGAGACCCAGAGACCCTGAGGGGCTGAGACCCTGAGACCTAGAGGCCCTGAGACAATGAGACACAAAGACCCTGAGGCCTTGAGATGCAGAAGCCCTGAGACCCTGAGACATAGAGACCCAGATGCCCTGAGACCCTGAGACACAGAGACCCAGAGGCCCTGAGACCCTGAGACACAGAGACCCAGAGGCCCTAAGACCCTGAGACACTGAGACACAGAGGCCCTGAGACCCTGAGACACTGTGACTCAGAGACCCAGAGGCCCTGAGACACTGAGACACTGTGACTCAGAGACCCAGAGACCCAGAGACCCAGAGGCCCTGAGACCCTGAGACCCTGAGACAGAGAAACCCAGAGGCCCTGAGACCCTGAGACCCAGAGACCCAGAGGCCCTGAGACCCTGAGACACAGAGACCCAGGGAGCCTGATACACTGAGACCCTGAGACATTGAGAGTCAGAGACCCAGAGACCCTGAGACACAGAGACCCAGAGGCCCTGAGACCCTGAGACACTGAGACCCTGAGACCCAGAGGCCCTGAGACCCTGAGAACCTGAGACACTGAGAGATTGAGACTCAGAGACCCAGAGGTCCTGAGCCCCTGAGACACAGAGACCCAGAGACCCTGAGGAACTGAGACCCTGAGACCTAGAGGCCCTGAGACCCTGAGACCCTGAGAACCTGAAACCCAGAGGTCCTGAGACCCTGAGACATAGAGACCCAGATGCCCTGATACCCTGAGACCCTGAGACACAGAGACCCAGAGGCCCTGAGTCCCTGAGACCCAGAGGCCCTGAGACACTGAGACTCAGAGACACAGAGACCCAGAGGCCCTGAGACACTGAGACCCTGAGACCCAGAGTCCCTGAGGCCGTGAGACCCTGAGACACAGAGACCCAGAGGCCTTGAGGGACTGAGACCCTGAGACCTAGAGGCCCTGAGACCCTGAGACCCTGAGACCCTGAGACACTGAGACCCTGAAACCCAGAGACCCAGAGACCCTGAGACACTGAGACACAGAGGCCCTGAGACCCTGAGACACTGTGACTCAGAGACCCAGAGACCCAGAGGCCCTGAGACACTGAGACACTGTGACTCAGAGACCCAGAGACCCAGAGGCCCTGAGACCCTGAGACCCTGAGACACAGAGACCCAGAGGCCCTGAGACCCTGAGAACCAGAGACCCAGAGACCCAGAGGCCCAAAGACCCTGAGACACAGAGACCCAGAGACCCAGAGACCCTGAGACCTATAGGCCCTGAGACACTGAGGCCCTGAGACCCTGAGACTGAGAGGCCCTGAGACCCTGAGAGACAGTGACCCAGAGGCCCTGAGACATTGAGACACAGAGACCCAGAGGCCCTGAGACAGTGAGACACAGAGACCCAGAGGCCCTGAGACCCTGAGACACTGAGACTCAGAGACCCAGAGGCCCTGAACCCTGAGAAACTGAGACACTGAGACTCAGAGACACAGAGACCCAGAGGCCCTGAGACCCTGAGACCCTGAGACCCAGAGTCCCTGAGGCCGTGAGACCCTGAGACACAGAGACCCAGAGACCCTGAGGGACTGAGACCCTGAGACCCAGAGACCCAGAGACCCAGAGGCCCAGAGACCCAGAAGCCCTGAGACCCAGAGGCCCTGAGACCCTGAGACCCTGAGACACTGTGACCCTGAGACCCAGAGGCCCTGATACCCTGAGACACTGAGACTCAGAGGCCCTGAGACCCTGAGACAATGAGACACAGAGACCCAGAAGCCCTGAGACCCAGAGACCCTGAGACCCAGAGACCCTGAGACATAGAGACCCAGATGCCCTGAGACCCTGAGACACTGAGACACTGAGACATTGAGAATCAGAAACCCAGAGACCCAGAGGACATGAGACAGAGAGACCCAGAGGCCCTGAGACCCTGAGGCACTGAGACCCTGAGACCGAGAGGCCCTGAGAGACAGTGACCCAGAGGCCCTGAGACCCTGAGACACTGAGACATTGAGACTCAGAGACCCAGAGGCCCTGAGACCCTGAGACACAGAGACCCAGAGACCCTGAGGGGCTGAGACCCTGAGACCTAGAGGCCCTGAGACAATGAGACACAAAGACCCTGAGGCCCTGAGATGCAGAAGCCCTGAGACCCTGAGACATAGAGACCCAGATGCCCTGAGACCCTGAGACACAGAGACCCAGAGGCCCTGAGACCCTGAGACACAGAGACCCAGAGGCCCTAAGACCCTGAGACACTGAGACACAGAGGCCCTGAGACCCTGAGACACTGTGACTCAGAGACCCAGAGGCCCTGAGACACTGAGACACTGTGACTCAGAGACCCAGAGACCCAGAGGCCCTGAGACCCTGAGATCCTGAGACACAGAGACCCAGAGACCCAGAGACCCTGAGACCCTGAGAACCAGAGACCCAGAGACCCAGAGGCCTTGAGACCCTGAGACACAGAGACCCAGAGACCCAGAGACCCAGAGACCCTGAGACCCTGAGACCTATAGGCCCTGAGACCCTGAGGCCCTGAGACCCTGAGACTGAGAGGCCCTGAGACCCTGAGAGACAGTGACCCAGAGGCCCTGAGACAGTGAGACACAGAGACCCAGAGGCCCTGAGACCCAAAGACCCTGAGACCCTGAGACATAGAGACCCAGATGCCCTGAGACCCTGAGACCCTGAGACACTGAGACATTGAGACTCAGAGACCCAGAGGCCCTGAGACCCTGAGACACAGAGACCCAGAGACCCTGAGGGACTGAGACCCTGAGACCTAGAGGCCCTGAGACAATGAGACATAGAGAATCAGAAACCCAGAGACCCAGAGGAGATGAGACAGAGAGACCCCGAGGACCTGAGAACCTGAGACACTGAGACACTGAGACCCAGAGGCCCAGAGACCCTGAGACACTGAGACATTGAGACTCAGAGACCCAGAGGCCCTGAGATCCTGAGACCCTGAGACCCTGAGACTCTGACACACTGAGACCCTGAGACACAGAGGCCCTGAGACCCTGAGACACAGAGACCCAGAGGCCCTGAGACCCTGAGACACTGAGACACTGAGACTCAGAGACCCAGAGGCCCTGAGACCCTGAGACGCTGAGACTCAGAGTCCCTGAGGCCGTGAGACCCTGGGACACAGAGACCCAGAGGCCTTGAGGGACTGATACCCTGAGACCCAGAGACACTGAGACCCTGAATCCCAGAGGCCCTGAGACCCTGAGACAATGAGACACAGAGACCCAGAGGCCCTGAGAGCCAGAGACCCTGAGACCCTGAGACATAGAGAACCAGAGGCCCTGAGACCCTGAGACCCTGAGACACAGAGACCCAGAGACCCTGAGACCCTGAGACACTGAGACATTGAGAATCAGAAACCCAGAGACCCAGAGGACATGAGACAGAGAGACCCCGAGGCCCTGAGAACCTGAGACACTGAGACACTGAGACCCAGAGGCCCAGAGACCCTGAGACACAGAGACCCTGAGGCCCTGAGATCCAGAAGCCCTGAGACCCTGAGACATAGAGACCCAGATGCCCTGAGACCCTGAGACCCTGAGACCCAGAGGCCCTGAGACCCTGAGACCCTGAGACTCTGAGACAATGAGACCCTGAGACCCAGAGGCCCTGAGACCCTGAGACACTGAGACTCAGAGACCCTGAGACCCTGAGACACTGTGACTCAGAGACCCAGAGACCCAGAGGCCCTGAGACCCTGAGACACTGTGACTCAGAGACCCAGAGACCCAAAGGCCCTGAGACCCTGAGACCCTGAGACACAGAGACCCAGAGGCCCTGAGACCCTGAGAAACAGAGACCCAGAGACCCAGAGGCCCTGAGACCCTGAGACACAGAGACCCAGAGACCCTGACACCCTGAGACCTATAGGCCCTGAGACCCTGAGACCCTGAGGCACTGAGACCCTGAGACTGAGAGGCCCTGAGACCCTGAGAGACAGTGACCCAGAGGCCCTGAGACAGTGAGACACAGAGACCCAGAGGCCCTGAGACCCTGAGAACCAGAGACCCAGAGGCCCTGAGACCCTGAGACACAGAGACCCAGAGACCCAGAGACCCTGAGACCCTGAGACCTATAGGCCCTGAGACCCTGAGACCCTGAGACACTGAGACACTGAGACTCAGAGACCCAGAGGCCCTGAGACCCTGAGACACTGAGACACTGAGACTCAGAGACACAGAGACCCAGAGGCCCTGAGACACTGAGACCCTGAGACCCAGAGTCCCTGAGGCCGTGAGACCCTGAGACACAGAGACAATGAGACACAGAGACCCTGAGACATAGAGACCCAGATGCCCTGAGACCCTGAGACACAGAGACCCAGAGACCCTGAGACCCTGAGACACTGAGACATTGAGAATCAGAAACCCAGAGACCCAGAGGACATGAGACAGATAGACCCCGAGGCCCTGAGAACCTGAGACACTGAGACACTGAGACCCAGAGGCCCTGAGAACCTGAGACCCTGAGGCACTGAGACCCTGAGACCGAGAGGCCCTGAGACCCTGAGAGACAGTGACCCAGAGGCCCTGAGACAGTGAGACACAGAGACCCAGAGGCCCTGTGACCCTGAGACACAGAGACCCAGAGGCCCTGAGACCCTGAGACCCTGAGACACAGAGACCCTGAGACCCAGAGGAACTGAGACCCTGAGACACCGAGACATTGAGACTCTTAGCCCCAGAAATCCAGAGGCCCTGAGACCCTGAAACCCTGAGACACTGAGACACTGAGACCCTGAGACCCAGAGGCCCTGAGCCAGGGAGACACAGAGACCCAGAGGCCCTGAAACACTGAGACCCTGAGACACTGAGAAATTGAGACCCCGAGACCCAGAGGCCCTGGGACCCTGAGACACAGAGACCCAGAGGCCCTGAGACACTGAGACCCTGAGACCCTGAGACACAGAGACCCAGAGACCCAGAGGCCCTGAGACCCTGAAACCCAGAGACCCAGAGACCCACAGGCCCTGAGACCCTGAGACACAGAGACCCAGAGACCCAGAGACCCTGACACCTATAGGCCCTGAGACCCTGAGACCCTGAGGCATTGAGACCCTGAGACTGAGAGGCCCTGAGACCCTGAGACACAGAGACCCAGAGGCCCTGAGACAGTGAGACACAGAGACCCAGAGGCCCAGAGACCCTGACACCTATAGGCCCTGAGACCCTGAGACCCTGAGGCACTGAGACCCTGAGACTGAGAGGCCCTGAGACCCTGAGACACAGTGACCCAGAGGCCCTGAGACAGTGAGACACAGAGACCCAGAGGCCCTGAGACACTGACACACAGAGACCCAAAGGCCCTGAGACCCTGAGACACTGAGACACTGAGACTCAGAGACACAGAGACCCAGAGGCCCTGAGACCCTGAGACACTGAGACACTGAGACTCAGAGACCCAGAGGCCCTGAGACCCTGAGACACTGAGACACTGAGACTCAGAGACACAGAGACCCAGAGGCCCTGCGACACTGAGACCCTGAGACCCAGAGTCCCTGAGGCCGTGAGACCCTGAGACACAGAGACCCAGAGGCCTTGAGGGACTGAGACCCTGAGACACTGAGACCCTGAATCCCAGAGGCCCTGAGACCCTGAGACAATGAGACATAGAGACCCAGATGCCCTGAGACCCTGAGACCTATAGGCCCTGAGGCACTGAGACCCTGAGACCGAGAGGCCCTGAGCCCCTGAGAGACAGTTACCCAGAGGCCCTGAGACAGTGAGACAGAGAGACCCAGAGGCCCTGAGACCCTGAGACCCTGAGACACTGAGACCCAGAGGCCCTGAGACCCTGAGACACTGAGACACTGAGACTCAGAGACACAGAGACCCAGAGACCCAGAGGCTCTGAGACACTGAGACCCTGAGACCCAGAGTCCCTGAGGCCATGAGACCCTGAGACACTGAGACCCAGAGGCCCTGAGACCCAGAGGCCCTGAGGCTCCTGAGACACAGAGACCCTGAGACCGAGAGGCCCTGAGACCCTGAGACTCAGTGACACAGAGACCCAGAGGCCCTGAGACACTGAGACCCAGAGACCCAGAGTCCCTGAGGCCGTGAGACCCTGAGACACAGAGACCCAGAGACCCTGAGGGACTGAGACCCTGAGACCCAGAGACCCAGAAGCCCTGAGACCCAGAAGCCCTGAGACCCTGAGACATAGAGACCCAGAGGCCCTGAGACCCTGAGACCCAGAGACCCAGAGACCCAGAGGCCCTGAGACCCTGAGACACAGAGACCCAGAGACCCTGAGACCCTGAGACCTATAGGCCCTGAGGCACTGAGACCCTGAGACCGAGAGGCCCTGAGCCCCTGAGAGACAGTTACCCAGAGGCCCTGAGACAGTGAGACACAGAGACCCAGAGGCCCTGAGACCCTGAGACCCTGAGACACTGAGACCCAGAGGCCCTGAGACCCAGAGGCCCTGAGACCCTGAGACACTGAGACACTGAGACTCAGAGACACAGAGACCCAGAGACCCAGAGGCTCTGAGACACTGAGACCCTGAGACCCAGAGTCCCTGAGGCCATGAGACCCTGAGACACTGAGACCCAGAGGCCCTGAGACCCTGAGACACTGAGACCCAGAGGCCCTGAGGCTCCTGAGACACAGAGACCCTGAGACCGAGAGGCCCTGAGACCCTGAGACTCAGTGACACAGAGACCCAGAGGCCCTGAGACACTGAGACCCAGAGACCCAGAGTCCCTGAGGCCGTGAGACCCTGAGACACAGAGACCCAGAGACCCTGAGGGACTGAGACCCTGAGACCCAGAGACCCAGAGGCCCTGAGACCCAGAAGCCCTGAGACCCTGAGACATAGAGACGCAGAGGCCCTGAGACCCTGAGACCCTGAGACTCTGAGACACTGAGACCCAGAGGCCCTGAGACCCTGAGACACTGAGACTCAGAGACCCAGAGGCCCTGAGACCCTGAGACCCTGAGACCCAGAGGAACTGAGACCCTGAGACACCGAGACATTGAGACTCTTAGTCCCAGAAATCCAGAGGCCCTGAGACCCTGAAACCCTGAGACACTGAGACACTGAGACCCTGAGACCCAGAGGCCCTGAGCCAGTGAGACACAGAGACCCAGAGGCCCTGAGACACAGAGACCCAGAGACCCTGAGACCCTGAGACCTATAGGCCCTGAGGCACTGAGACCCTGAGACCGAGAGGCCCTGAGCCCCTGAGAGACAGTTACCCAGAGGCCCTGAGACAGTGAGACACAGAGACCCAGAGGCCGTGAGGCCCTGAGACACAGAGACCCAGAGGCCCTGAGACCCTGAGACACTGAGACTCAGATACCCAGAGGCCCTGAGACCCTGAGAAACTGAGACACTGAGACTCAGAGACACAGAGACCCAGAGGCCCTGAGACACTGAGACCCTGAGACCCAGAGTCCCTGAGACCCAGAGACACTGAGACTCAGAGGCCCTGAGACCCTGAGACACTGTGACTCAGAGACCCAGAGACCCAGAGGCCCTGAGACACTGAGACACTGTAACTCAGAGACCCAGAGGCCCTGAGACCCTGAGACACAGAGACCCAGAGGCCCTGAGACCCTGAGAACCAGAGACCCAGAGACCCAGAGGCCCTGAGACCCTGAGACACAGAGACCCAGAGACCCTGAGACCTATAGGCCCTGAGACCCTGAGACCCTGAGGCACTGAGACCCTGAGACTGAGAGGCCCTGAGACCCTGAGACACAGAGACCCAGAGGCCCTGAGACAGTGAGACACAGAGACCCAGAGGCCCTGAGACCCTGAGACCCTGAGACACAGAGACCCAGAGGCCCTGAGACCCTGAGACACTGAGACACTGAGACTCAGAGACCCAGAGGCCCTGAGACCCTGAGACACTGAGACACTGAGACTCAGAGACACAGAGACCCAGAGGCCCTGAGACACTGAGACCCTGAGACCCAGAGTCCCTGAGGCCGTGAGACCCTGAGACACAGAGACCCAGAGGCCTTGAGGGACTGAGACCCTGAGACCCTGAGACACTGAGACCCTGAATCCCAGAGGCCCTGAGCCCCTGAGACAATGAGACACAGAGATCCTGAGACCGTGAGAACCTGAGACATAGAGACCCAGATGCCCTGAGACCCTGAGACACAGAGACCCTGAGACACTGAGACATTGAGAATCAGTAACCCAGAGACCCAGAGGACATGAGACAGATAGACCCCGAGGCCCTGAGAACCTGAGACACTGAGACCCAGAGGCCCTGAGAACCTGAGACCCTGAGGCACTGAGACCCTGAGACCGAGAGGCCCTGAGACCCTGAGAGACAGTGACCCAGAGGCCCTGAGACAGTGAGACACAGAGACCCAGAGGCCCTGAGACCCTGAGACACAGAGACCCAGAGGCCCTGAGACCCTGAGACACAGAGACCCTGAGACCCTGAGACACAGAGAAATTGAGACACAGTGACCCAGACGCCCTGAGACCCTGAGACACTGAGACTCAGAGACACAGAGCCCCAGAGGCCCTGAGACACTGAGACTTGAGACCCTGAGACACAGAGACCCTGAGACCCAGAGGAACTGAGACCCTGAGACACTGAGACATTGAGACTCAGAGTCCCAGAAATCCAGAGGCCCTGAGACCCTGAAACCCTGAGACACTGAGACACTGACACCCTGAGACCCAGAGGCCCTGAGCCAGTGAGACACAGAGACCCAGAGGCCCTGAGACCCTGAGACCCTGAGACACTGAGAAATTGAGACCCAGAGACCCAGAGGCCCTGGGACCCTGAGACACTGTGACTCAGAGACCCAGAGACCCAGAGGCCCTGAGACCCTGAGACACTGTGATTCAGAGACCCAGAGACCCAGAGGCCCTGAGACACAGAGACCCTGAGACACAGAGACCCAGAGGCCCTGAGACCCTGAGAACCAGAGACCCAGAGGCCCTGAGACCCTGAGACCCAGAGACCCAGAGACCCTGAGACCTATAGGCCCTGAGACCCTGAGACCCTGAGGCACTGAGACCCTGAGACTGAGAGGCCCTGAGACCCTGAGAGACAGTGACCCAGAGGCCCTGAGACCCTGAGACACTGAGACATTGAGACTCAGAGACCCAGAGGCCCTGAGACCCTGAGACACAGAGACCCAGAGACCCTGAGGGACTGAGACCCTGAGACCTAGAGGCCCGGAGGCAATGAGACACAGAGACCCTGAGACCCAGAGACCCTGAGACACTGAGACACAGAGACCCAGAGGCCACGAGAACCTGAGACACTGAGACATTGAGACCAGGAGGCCCTGAGACCCTGAGACACAGAGACCCAGAGTCCCTGAGACCCTGAGACACTGACTCCCAGAGACCCAGAGGCCCTGAGACCCTGAGACACAGAGACCCAGAGACCCTGAAACCCTGAGACACTGAGACCCTGAGACCCAGAAGCCCTGAGACCCTGAGAACCTGAGACCCAGAGGCTCTGAGAACCTGAGACCCTGAGACCCTGAGACAGTAGAACACAGAGACCCAGAGGCCCTGAGACACAGAGACCCAGAGGCACTGAGACATTAAGACTCAGAGACCCAGAGACCCAGAGGCCCTGAGACCCTGAGACACAGAGACCCTGAGTCCCAGAGACCCTGAGACACTGAGGCCCAGAGACCCCGAGGCCCTGAGACCCTGAGACACAGAGACCCTGAGACACAGAGACCCAGAGATCCGGAGACCTTGAGTCACTGAGACCCTGAGACCCAGAGGCCCTGAGACACTGAGACACAGAGACCCAGAGGCCCTGAGACCCTGAGACACTGAGTCCCAGAGGCTCTGTGACCCTGAGACACAGAGACCCAGAGGCCCTGAGACCCTGAGACACAGAGACCCAGAGTCCCTGAGACCCTGAGACCCTGAGATCCTGAGACACTAGAACACAGAGACCCAGAGGCCCTGAGACACAGAAACCCAGAGGCACTGAGACATTGAGACTCAGAGACCCAGAGACCCAGAGGCCCTGAGACCCAGAGGCCCTGAGACCCTGAGACACAGAGACCCTGAGAAACAGAGACCCAGAATCCCTGAGACCCTGAGACACTGAGGCCCAGAGACCCAGAGGCCCTGAGACCCTGAGACACAGAGACCCTGAGACACAGAGACCCTGAGACCCTGAGACACAGAGAGCCAGAGGCCCTGAGACCCTGAGACACAGAGACCCAGAGACCCTGAGACCCTGAGAAACTGAGAAACAGAGACCCAGAGGCCATGAGAACCTGAGACACTGAGACATTGAGACCCTGAGACACTGAGCCCCAGAGACCCAGAGGCCCTGAAACCTGAGACACAGAGACCCAGAGACCCTGAGACCCTAAGACACTGAGACCCTGAGACTCAGAGGCCCTGAGACACTGAGACCCTGAGACACTGAGACCCTGAGACGCAGAGGCCCTGAGACACGGAGACACAGAGACCAAGACGCCCTGAGACCCTGAGACCCTGAGACACAGAGACCCAGAAGCCCTGAGACCCTGAGACACTGAGACATTGAGCCTCAGAGTCCCAGAGACCAGGAGGACATGAGACACAGAGACCCAGATGCCCTGAGACCCTGAGACACTGAGACACTTAGACATTGAGACTCAGAGACCCAGAGGCCTTGAGACCCTGAGACCCTGAGACGCTGAGACACTGAGACCCAGAGACCCTGAGGCCCTGAGACACTGAGATATTGAGTTCAGAGACCCAGAGACCCAGAAGCCCAAAGACACTGAGACACTGAGACCCTGAGACGCAGAGGCTCTGAGACCCTGAGACACTGAGACACAGAGACTCAGAGGCCCTGAGACCCTGAGACACTGAGACCCAGAGGCCCTGAGACCCAGAGGCCCAGAGACCCTGAGACACAGAGACCCAGAGTCCCTGAGACCCTGAGACACTGAGTCCCAGAGACCCAGAGGCCCTGAGACCCTGAGAAACAGGGACCCAGTAGCCCTGAGACCCTGAGACCCTGAGACACTGAGACCCAGAGGCCCTGAGACCCTGAGACACAGAGGCCCAGAGGCCCTGAGACCCTGAGACACAGAGACCCAGAGACCCAGAGGCCCAGAGACCCTGAGACACTGAGACCCAGAGACCCAGAGGCCCTGAGACCCAGAGACACAGAGACCCAGAGACCCTGAGACCCTGAGACACTGAGACCCAGAGACCCAGAGGCCCTGAGACCCTGAGACACTGAGACCCAGAGACCCAGAGACACTGAGAAACTGAGACCCTGAGACCCAGAGGCCGTGAGACCCTGAGACCCTGAGACACTGAGACCCTGAGGCCCAGAGGCACTGAGACCCTGAGACACTGAGACACTGAGACACAGAGACCCAGAGGCCATGAGAACCTGAGACTCTGAGACATTGAGGCCCAGAGGCCCTGAGACACTGAGTGAGACACAGAGGCCCTGAGACCCTGTGACACTGAGACATTGTGACTCAGAGACCCAGAGACACAGAGGCCCTAAGACACTGAGACACTGAGACCCAGAGACCCAGAGACCCTGAGGCCCTGAGACACTGAGATATTGAGTTCAGAGACCCAGAGACCCAGAAGCCCTAAGACACTGAGACACTGAGACCCAGAGACCCTGAGACCCTGAGACATTGAGGCTCAGAGACCCAGAGGCCCTGAGACCCTGAGACCCTGAGACACAGAGACCCAGAGGCCCTGAGACCCTGAGACACAGAGACCCAGAGGCCCAGAGACCCTGAGACCCTGAGACACAGAGACCCAGAGGCCCTGAGACCCTGAGACACAGGGACCCAGAGGCCCAGAGACCCTGAGACACTGAGACACAGAGACCCAGAGGCCCTGAGACCCTGAGACACTGAGACACAGAGACCCAGAGGCCCTGAGACCCTGAGGCACTGAGACACTGAGACTCAGAGACCCAGAGGCCCTGAGACACTGAGACCCTGAGAAGCAGAGGCCCTGAGACACTGAGACACAGAGACCCAGACGCTCTGAGACCCTGAGACCCTGAGACACTGAGACCCAGATGCCCAGAGACCCTGAGACACTGAGACACAGAGACCCAGAGGCCGTGAGACCCTGAGACCCTGAGACACTGAGACCCTGAGACTCAGAGGCCCTGAGACCCTGAGACACAGAGACACAGAGACCCCGAGGCCATGAGAACCTGAGACACTGAGACATTGAGACCCAGAGGCCCTGAGACCCTGAGACACAGAGACCCAGAGGCCCTGAGACCCTGAGACACAGAGACCCTGAGACACAGAGACCCAGAGACCCTGAGACCCTGAGACACTGAGACCCTGAGACCCAGAGGC
Source organism: Carcharhinus amblyrhynchos (assembly GCF_965287045.1). Lineage (NCBI taxonomy): Eukaryota > Metazoa > Chordata > Chondrichthyes > Carcharhiniformes > Carcharhinidae > Carcharhinus > Carcharhinus amblyrhynchos. Next base: position 122,228 of record NW_027650048.1, on the reverse strand, counting down.
CCTGAGACCCTGAGAACCTGAGACACTGAGACCCAGAGGCCCTGAGACCCTGAGACACTGAGACCCAGAGACCCTGAGACACAAAGACCCAGAGACCCAGAGGCCCAGAGACCCAGAGGCCCTGAGACCCTGAGACACAGAGACCCAGAGACCCTGAGACACTGAGACCTATAGACCCAGAGGCCCTGAGACCCTGAGACACTGAGTCCCAGAGACCCTGAGACCCTGAGACACTGAGACCCTGAGACCCAGAGGCCGTGAGACCCTGAGACCCTGAGACACTGAGACCCAGAGGCCCTGAGACCCTGAGACCCTGAGACCCAGAGGCCCTGAGACACTGAGACACTGAGACACTGAGACACAGAGACCCAGAGGCCATGAGAACCTGAGACACTGAGACATTGAGACCCAGAGGCCCTGAGACACTGAGTGAGACACAGAGGCCCTGAGACCCTGTGACACTGAGACATTGAGACCCAGAGACCCTGAGGCCCTGAGACACTGACAAATTGCGTTCAGAGACCCAGAGACCCAGACGCCCTAAGACACTGAGACACTGAGACACAGAGACCCAGAGGCCCTGAGACCCTGAGACACAGAGACCCAGAGACCCTGAGACCCTGAGACACTGAGACACAGAGACCCAGAGGCCCTGAGACACAGCGACCCAGAGGCCCTGAGACCCTGAGACACAGAGACCCAGAGGCCCTGAGACCCTGAGACACTGAGACTCAGAGACCCAGAGGCCCTGAGACCCTGTGACCCAGACGCCCTGAGACACTGAGACCCTGAGACACTGAGACCCTGAGACGCAGAGGCCCTGAGACACTGAGACACAAAGACCCAGACCGCCTGAGACCCTGAGACCCTGAGATAATGAGACCCTGAAGCCCTGAGACCCTGAGACACTGAGACACTGAGACACTTAGACATTGAGACTCAGAGACACAGAGGCCCTTAGACCCTGAGAACCTGAGACACTGAGACATTGAGACTCAGAGACCCAGAGACCCAGAGGCCCGGAGACCCTGAGACCCTGAGACATTGGGACCCTGAGACCCATAGGCCCTGAGACACTGAGACCCAGAGACCCTGAGACCCTGAGACACTGAGACCCTGAGACCCAGAGGCCGTGAGACCCTGAGACCCTGAGACACTGAGACCCTGAGACCCAGAGGCCCTGAGACCCTGAGACACTGAGACACAGAGACCCAGAGGCCATGAGAAGCTGAGACACTGAGACATTGAGACCCAGAGGCCCTGAGACCCTGAGACACAGAGACCCTGAGACCCAGAGGCCCTGAGACCCTGAGACACAGAGACCCAGAGGCCCTGAGACCCTGAGACACAGAGACCCAGAGTCCCTGAGACCCTGAGACACAGAGACCCAGAGTCCCTGAGACCCTGAGACACTGAGTCCCAGAGACCCAGAGGCCCTGAGACCCTTGGACACAGTGACCCAGAGACCCTGAGACACTGAGACCCTGAGACCCAGAGGCCCTGAGACCCTGAGAACCTGAGACCCAGAGGCCCTGAGAACCTGAGACCCTGAGACAGTAGAACACAGAGACCCAGAGGCCCTGAGACACAGAGACCCAGAGGCATTGAGATATTGAGACTCAGAGACCCAGAGACCCAGAGGCCCTGAGACCCTGAGACACAGAGACCCAGAGACCCAGAGTCCCTGAGACCCTGAGACACAGAGACCCTGAGACACAGAGACCCAGAGTCCCTGAGACCCTGAGACACTGAGGCCCAGAGACCCAGAGGCCCTGAGATCCTGAGACACAGAGAACCTGAGACACGGAGACCCAGAGACCCTGAGACCCTGAGACACTGAGACCCTGAGACCCAGAGGCCCTGAGACACTGAGACACAGAGTCCCAGAGGCCCTGACACCCTGAGACACAGAGACCCAGAGTCCCTGAGACCCTGAGACACTGAGTCCCAGAGACCCAGAGGCCCTGAGACCCTGAGACACTGAGACCCTGAGACCCAGAGGCCCTGAGACACTGAGACACAGAGGCCCTGTGAACCTGAGACCCTGAGACACTAGAACACAGAGACCCAGAGGCACTGAGACATTGAGACTCAGAGACCCAGAGACCCAGAGGCCCTGAGACCCATAGGCCCTGAGACCCTGAGACACAGAGAGCCAGAGGCCCTGAGACCCAGAGTCCCTGAGACCCTGAGACACTGAGGCCCAGAGACCCAGAGGCCCTGAGACCCTGAGACACAGTGACCCTGAGACACAGAGACCCTGAGACCCTGAGACCCTGAGACACAGAGACCCAGAGGCCCTGAGACCCTGAGACACAGAGACCCAGAGACCCTGAGACACTGAGACACAGAGACCCAGAGGCCATGAGAACCTGAGACACTGAGACATTGAGACCCAGAGGCCCTGAGACCCTGAGACACAGAGACCCAGAGGCCCTGAGACCCTGAGACACAGAGACCCAGAGTCCCTGAGACCCTGAGACACTGACTCCCAGAGACCCAGAGGCCCTGAGACCCTTAGACACAGAGACCCAGAGACCCTGAGACCCTGAGACACTGAGACCCTGAGTCCCAGAGGCCCTGAGACACAGAGACCCAGAGGCACTGAGACATTGAGACTCAGAGACCCAGAGACCCAGAGGCCCTGAGACCCTGAGACACAGAGACCCTGAGTCCCAGAGACCCTGAGACACTGAGGCCCAGAGACCCCGAGGCCCTGAGACCCTGAGACACAGAGACCCTGAGACACAGAGACCAAGAGAACCGGTGACCCTGAGTCACTGAGACCCTGAGACCCAGAGGCCCTGAGACACTGAGACACAGAGACCCAGAGGCCCTGAGACCCTGAGGCACAGAGACCCAGAGGCTCTGTGACCCTGAGACACAGAGACCCAGAGTCCCTGAGACCCTGAGACACTGAGTCCCAGAGACCCAGAGACCCTGAGACCCTGAGACACTGAGACCCTGAGACCCAGAGGCCCTGAGAACCTGAGACCCTGAGACCCTGAGACACTAGAACACAGAGACCCAGAGGCCCTGAGACACAGAGACCCAGAGGCACTGAGACATTGAGACTCAGAGACCCAGAGGCCCTGAGACCCAGAGGCCCTGAGACCCTGAGACACAGAGACCCTGAGAAACAGAGACCCAGAGTCCCTGAGACCCTGAGACACTGAGGCCCAGAGACCCAGAGGCCCTGAGACCCTGAGACACAGAGACCCTGAGACACAGAGACCCTGAGACCCTGAGACACAGAGAGCCAGAGGCCCTGAGACCCTGAGACACAGAGACCCAGAGACCCTGAGACCCTGAGACACTGAGACACAGAGACCCAGAGGCCATGAGAACCTGAGACACTGAGACATTGAGACCCTGAGACACTGAGCCCCAGAGACCCAGAGGCCCTGAACCCTGAGACACAGAGACACAGAGACCCAGAGACCCTGAGACCCTAAGACACTGAGACCCTGAGACCCAGAGGCCCTGAGACACTGAGACACTGAGACCCTGAGACGCAGAGGCCCTGAGACACGGAGACACAGAGACCCAGACGCCCTGAGACCCTGAGACACAGAGACCCAGAAGCCCTGAGACCCTGAGACACTGAGACATTAAGCCTCAGAGTCCCAGAGACTAGGAGGACATGAGACACAGAGATCCAGATGCCCTGAGACCCTGAGACACTGAGACACTGAGACACTTAGACATTGAGACTCAGAGACCCAGAGGCCCGGAGACCCTGAGACCCTGAGACGCTGAGACATTGAGACACAGAGACCCAGAGGCCCTGTGATCCAGAGACCCAGAAGCCCTGAGGACCTGAGACCCTGAGACACTGAGACCTGGAGGCCCTGAGACCCTGAGACACTGAGACTCAGAGACCCAGAGACCCAGAGACCCAGAGGCCCGGAGACCCTGTGACCCTGAGACACTGAGACCCAGAGACCCAGAGGCCCTGAGACACTGAGACCCTGAGACCCAGAGTCCCTGAGACCATGAGACAGTGAGACCCAGAGACCCTGAGACACTGAGACCCTGAGACCCAGAGGCCGTGAGACCCTGAGACCCTGAGACACTGAGACCCTGAGACGCAGAGGCTCTGAGACCCTAAGACACTGAGACACAGAGACCCAGAGGCCATGAGAAGCTGAGACACTGAGACATTGAGACCCAGAGGCCCTGAGACCCTGAGACACAGAGACCCAGAGGCCCTGAGACCCAGAGGCCCAGAGACCCTGAGACACAGAGACCCAGAGTCCCTGAGACCCTGAGACACTGAGTCCCAGAGACCCAGAGGCCCTGAGACCCTGAGACACAGAGACCCAGTAGCCCTGAGACCCTGAGAACATGAGACACTGAGACCCAGAGGCCCTGAGACCCTGAGACACAGAGACCCAGAGGCCCTGAGACCCTGAGACACAGAGACCCAGAGACCCAGAGGCCCAGAGACTCTGAGACACTGAGACCCAGAGACCCAGAGGCCCTGAGACCCTGAGACACAGAGACCCAGAGACCCTGAGACCCTGAGACACTGAGACCCAGAGACCCAGAGGCCCTGAGACCCTGAGACCCTGAGACACTGAGACCCAGAGACCCAGAGACACTGAGAAACTGAGACCCTGAGAACCAGAGGCCGTGAGACCCTGAGACACTGAGACCCTGAGACCCAGAGGCCCTGACACCCTGAGAACCTGAGACCCAGAGGCCCTGAGAAGCTGAGACCCTGAGACCCTGAGACACTAGAACACAGAGACCCAGAGGCCCTGAGACACAGAGACCCAGAGGGACTGAGACATTGAGACTCAGAGACCCAGAGACCCAGAGACCCAGAGGCCCGGAGACCCTGAGACACTGAGACCCAGAGACCCAGAGGCCCTGAGACACTGAGACCCTGAGACCCAGAGTCCCTGAGACCCTGAGACAGTGAGACCCAGAGACCCTGAGACACTGAGACCCTGAGACCCAGAGGCCAGTGAGACCCTGAGACCCTGAGACCCTGAGACACTGAGACCCAGAGGTTCTGAGACCCAGAGGCCCAGAGACCCTGAGACTCAGAGACCCAGAGTCCCTGAGACCCTGAGACACTGAGTCCCAGAGACCCAGAGGCCCTGAGACCCTGAGAAACAGAGACCCAGTAGCCCTGAGACCCTGAGACCCTGAGACACTGAGACCCAGAGGCCCTGAGACCCTGAGACACAGAGGCCCAGAGGCCCTGAGACCCTGAGACACAGAGACCCAGAGACCCAGAGACCCAGAGGCCCTGAGACCCTGAGACACAGAGACCCAGAGACCCTGAGACCCTGAGACACTGAGACCCAGAGACCCAGAGGCCCTGAGACCCTGAGACCCAGAGACCCAGAGACACTGAGAAACTGAGACCCTGAGACCCAGACGCCGTGAGACCCTGAGACCCTGAGACCCTGAGGCCCAGAGGCCCTGAGACCCTGAGACACTGAGACACTGAGACACAGAGACCCAGAGGCCATGAGAACCTGAGACTCTGAGACATTGAGGCCCAGAGGCCCTGAGACACTGAGTGAGACACAGAGGCCCTGAGACCCTGTGACACTGAGACATTGTGACTCAGAGACCCAGAGACACAGAGGCCCTAAGACACTGAGACACTGAGACCCAGAGACCCAGAGACCCTGAGGCCCTGAGACACTGAGATATTGAGTTCAGAGACCCAGAGACCCAGAAGCCCTAAGACACTGAGACACTGAGACCCAGAGACCCAGAGGCCCTAAGACCCTGAGACACTGAGACATTGAGGCTCAGAGACCCAGAGGCCCTGAGACCCTGAGACACAGAGACCGAGAGGCCCAGAGACCCTGAGACCCTGAGACACAGAGACCCAGAGGCCCTGAGACCCTGAGACACAGGGACCCAGAGGCCCAGAGACACTGAGACACTGAGACACAGAGACCCAGAGGCCCTGAGACCCTGAGACACAGAGACCCAGAGGCCCTGAGACCCTGAGGCACTGAGACACTGAGACTCAGAGACCCAGAGGCCCTGAGACACTGAGACCCTGAGAAGCAGAGGCCCTGAGACACTGAGACACAGGGACCCAGACGCTCTGAGACCCTGAGACCCTGAGACACTGAGACCCAGAAGCCCTGAGACCCTGAGACACTGAGACCCAGATGCCCAGAGACCCTGAGCAACTGAGACACAGAGACCCAGAGGCCGTGAGACCCTGAGACCCTGAGACACTGAGACCCTGAGACTCAGAGGCCCTGAGACCCTGAGACACTGAGACACAGAGACCCTGAGGCCATGAGAACCTGAGACACTGAGACATTGAGACCCAGAGGCCCTGAGACCCTGAGACACAGAGACCCAGAGGCCCTGAGACCCTGAGACACAGAGACCCTGAGACACAGAGACCCAGGGTCCTTGGGACCCTGAGACACTGAGTCCCAGAGACCCAGAGGCCCTGAGACCCTGAGACACAGAGACCCAGAGACCCTGAGACCCTGAGACCCTGAGACCCAGAGGCCCTGAGACCCTGAGAACCTGAGACACTGAGACCCAGAGGCCCTGAGACCCTGAGACACTGAGACCCAGAGACCCTGAGACCCTGAGACACAGAGACCCAGAGACCCAGAGGCCCAGAGACCCTGAGACACTGAGACCCAGAGACCCAGAGACCCTGAGACACTGAGTCCTATAGACCCAGAGGCCCTGAGACCCTGAGACACTGAGTCCCAGAGACCCTGAGACCCTGAGACCCAGAGGCCGTGAGACCCTGAGACACTGAGACCCAGAGGCCCTGAGACCCTGAGACCCTGAGACCCAGAGGCCCTGAGACCCTGAGACACTGAGACACAGAGACCCAGAGGCCATGAGAACCTGAGACACTGAGACATTGAGACCCAGAGGCCCTGAGACACTGAGTGAGACACAGAGGCCCTGAGACCCTGTGACACTGAGACATTGAGACCCAGAGACCCTGAGGCCCTGAGACACTGACAAATTGCGTTCAGAGACCCAGAGACCCAGACGCCCTAAGACACTGAGACACTGAGACACAGAGACCCAGAGTCCCTGAGACCCTGAGACACTGAGTCCCAGAGACCCAGAGACCCTGAGACCCTGAGACACAGAGACCCTGAGACCCAGAGGCCCTGAGACCCTGAGACACTGAGACACAGAGGCACTGTGAACCTGAGACCCTGAGACACTAGAACACAGAGACCCAGAGGCACTGAGACCCTGAGACACTGAGACCCAGAAGCCCTGAGACCCTGAGACACTGAGACCCAGATGCCCAGAGACCCTGAGCAACTGAGACACAGAGACCCAGAGGCCGTGAGACCCTGAGACCCTGAGACACTGAGACCCTGAGACTCAGAGGCCCTGAGACCCTGAGACACTGAGACACAGAGACCCTGAGGCCATGAGAACCTGAGACACTGAGACATTGAGACCCAGAGGCCCTGAGACCCTGAGACACAGAGACCCAGAGGCCCTGAGACCCTGAGACACAGAGACCCTGAGACACAGAGACCCAGGGTCCTTGGGACCCTGAGACACTGAGTCCCAGAGACCCAGAGGCCCTGAGACCCTGAGACACAGAGACCCAGAGACCCTGAGACCCTGAGACCCTGAGACCCAGAGGCCCTGAGACCCTGAGAACCTGAGACACTGAGACCCAGAGGCCCTGAGACCCTGAGACACTGAGACCCAGAGACCCTGAGACCCTGAGACACAGAGACCCAGAGACCCAGAGGCCCAGAGACCCTGAGACACTGAGACCCAGAGACCCAGAGACCCTGAGACACTGAGGCCTATAGACCCAGAGGCCCTGAGACCCTGAGACACTGAGTCCCAGAGACCCTGAGACCCTGAGACCCAGAGGCCGTGAGACCCTGAGACACTGAGACCCAGAGGCCCTGAGACCCTGAGACCCTGAGACCCAGAGGCCCTGAGACCCTGAGACACTGAGACACAGAGACCCAGAGGCCATGAGAACCTGAGACACTGAGACATTGAGACCCAGAGGCCCTGAGACACTGAGTGAGACACAGAGGCCCTGAGACCCTGTGACACTGAGACATTGAGACCCAGAGACCCTGAGGCCCTGAGACACTGACAAATTGCGTTCAGAGACCCAGAGACCCAGACGCCCTAAGACACTGAGACACTGAGACACAGAGACCCAGAGTCCCTGAGACCCTGAGACACTGAGTCCCAGAGACCCAGAGACCCTGAGACCCTGAGACACAGAGACCCTGAGACCCAGAGGCCCTGAGACCCTGAGACACTGAGACACAGAGGCACTGTGAACCTGAGACCCTGAGACACTAGAACACAGAGACCCAGAGGCACTGAGACATTGAGACTCAGAGACCCAGAGACCCAGAGGCCCTGAGACCCATAGGCCCTGAGACCCTGAGACCCAGAGAGCCAGAGGCCCTGAGACCCAGAGTCCCTGAGACCCTGAGACACTGAGGCCCAGAGACCCAGAGGCCCTGAGACCCTGAGACACAGTGACCCTGAGACACAGAGACCCTGAGACCCTGAGACACAGAGACCCAGAGGCCCTGAGACCCTGAGACACAGAGACCCAGAGACCCTGAGACACTGAGACACAGAGACCCAGAGGCCATGAGAACCTGAGACACTGAGACATTGAGACCCAGAGGCCCTGAGACCCTGAGACACAGAGACCCAGAGGCCCTGAGACCCTGAGACACAGAGACCCAGAGTCCCTGAGACCCTGAGACACTGACTCCCAGAGACCCAGAGGCCCTGAGACCCTTAGACACAGAGACCCAGAGACCCTGAGACCCTGAGACACTGAGACCCTGAGACCCAGAGGCCCTGAGACACAGAGACCCAGAGGCACTGAGACATTGAGACTCAGAGACCCAGAGACCCAGAGGCCCTGAGACCCTGAGACACAGAGACCCTGAGTCCCAGAGACCCTGAGACACTGAGGCCCAGAGACCCCGAGGCCCTGAGACCCTGAGACACAGAGACCCTGAGACACAGAGACCAAGAGAACCGGTGACCCTGAGTCACTGAGACCCTGAGACCCAGAGGCCCTGAGACACTGAGACACAGAGACCCAGAGGCCCTGAGACCCTGAGGCACAGAGACCCAGAGGCTCTGTGACCCTGAGACACAGAGACCCAGAGTCCCTGAGACCCTGAGACACTGAGTCCCAGAGACGCAGAGACCCTGAGACCCTGAGACACTGAGACCCTGAGACCCAGAGGCCCTGAGAACCTCAGACCCTGAGACCCTGAGACACTAGAACACAGAGACCCAGAGGCCCTGAGACACAGAGACCCAGAGGCCCTGAGACCCTGAGACACAGAGACCCTGAGAAACAGAGACCCAGAGTCCTGAGACCCTGAGACACTGAGGCCCAGAGACCCAGAGGCCCTGAGACCCTGAGACACAGAGACCCTGAGACACAGAGACCCTGAGACCCTGAGACACAGAGAGCCAGAGGCCCTGAGACCCTGAGACACAGAGACCCAGAGACCCTGAGACCCTGAGACACTGAGACACAGAGACCCAGAGGCCATGAGAACCTGAGACACTGAGACATTGAGACCCTGAGACACTGAGCCCCAGAGACCCAGAGGCCCTGAACCCTGAGACACAGAGACACAGAGACCCAGAGACCCTGAGACCCTAAGACACTGAGACCCTGAGACCCAGAGGCCCTGAGACACTGAGACCCTGAGACGCAGAGGCCCTGAGACACGGAGACACAGAGACCCAGACGCCCTGAGACCCTGAGACACAGAGACCCAGAAGCCCTGAGACCCTGAGACACTGAGACATTGAGCCTCAGAGTCCCAGAGACTAGGAGGACATGAGACACAGAGATCCAGATGCCCTGAGACCCTGAGACACTGAGACACTGAGACACTTAGACATTGAGACTCAGAGACCCAGAGGCCCGGAGACCCTGAGACCCTGAGACGCTGAGACATTGAGACACAGAGACCCAGAGGCCCTGTGATCCAGAGACCCAGAAGCCCTGAGGACCTGAGACCCTGAGACACTGAGACCTGGAGGCCCTGAGACCCTGAGACACTGAGACTCAGAGACCCAGAGACCCAGAGACCCAGAGGCCCGGAGACCCTGTGACCCTGAGACACTGAGACCCAGAGACCCAGAGGCCCTGAGACACTGAGACCCTGAGACCCAGAGTCCCTGAGACCCTGAGACAGTGAGACCCAGAGACCCTGAGACACTGAGACCCTGAGACCCAGAGGCCAGTGAGACCCTGAGACCCTGAGACACTGAGACCCTGAGACGCAGAGGCTCTGAGACCCTGAGACACTGAGACACAGAGACCCAGAGGCCCTGAGACCCTGAGACACTGAGACCCAGAGGCCCTGAGACCCAGAGGCCCAGAGACGCTGAGACTCAGAGACCCAAAGTCCCTGAGACCCTGAGACACTGAGTCCCAGAGACCCAGAGGCCCTGAGACCCTGAGAAACAGAGACCCAGTAGCCCTGAGACCCTGAGACCCTGAGACACTGAGACCCAGAGGCCCTGAGACCCTGAGACACAGAGGCCCAGAGGCCCTGAGACCCTGAGACACAGAGACCCAGAGACCCAGAGGCCCAGAGACCCTGAGACACTGAGACCCAGAGACCCAGAGGCCCTGAGACCCTGAGACCCAGAGACCCAGAGACCCTGAGACCCTGAGACACTGAGACCCAGAGACCCAGAGGCCCTGAGACCCTGAGACACTGAGACCCAGAGACCCAGAGACACTGAGAAACTGAGACCCTGAGACCCAGAGGCCGTGAGACCCTGAGACCCTGAGACACTGAGACCCTGAGGCCCAGAGGCCCTGAGACCCTGAGACACTGAGACACTGAGACACTGAGACACAGAGACCCAGAGGCCATGAGAACCTGAGACTCTGAGACATTGAGGCCCAGAGGCCCTGAGACACTGAGTGAGACACAGAGGCCCTGAGACCCTGTGACACTGAGACATTGTGACTCAGAGACCCAGAGACACAGAGGCCCTAAGACACTGAGACACTGAGACCCAGAGACCCAGAGACCCTGAGGCTCTGAGACACTGAGATATTGAGTTCAGAGACCCAGAGGCCCTGAGACCCTGAGACACTGAGACCCAGAGGCCCAGAGACCCTGAGACCCTGAGACACAGAGACCCAGAGGCCCTGAGACCCTGAGACACAGGGACCCAGAGGCCCAGAGACCCTGAGACACTGAGACACAGAGACCCAGAGGCCCTGAGATCCTGAGACCCTGAGACACAGAGACCCAGAGGCCCTGAGACCCTGAGGCACTGAGACACTGAGACTCAGAGACCCAGAGGCCCTGAGACACTGAGACCCTGAGAAGCAGAGGCCCTGAGACACTGAGACACAGGGACCCAGACGCTCTGAGACCCTGAGACCCTGAGACACTGAGACCCAGAAGCCCTGAGACCCTGAGACACTGAGACCCAGATGCCCAGAGACCCTGAGACACTGAGACACAGAGACCCAGAGGCCGTGAGACCCTGAGACCCTGAGACACTGAGACCCTGAGACTCAGAGGCCCTGAGACCCTGAGACACTGAGACACAGAGACCCTGAGGCCATGAGAACCTGAGACACTGAGACATTGAGACCCAGAGGCCCTGAGACCCTGAGACACAGAGACCCAGAGGCCCTGAGACCCTGAGACACAGAGACCCTGAGACACAGAGACCCAGGGTCCTTGGGACCCTGAGACACTGAGTCCCAGAGACCCAGAGGCCCTGAGACCCTGAGACACAGAGACCCAGAGACCCTGAGACCCTGAGACACTGAGACCCTGAGACCCAGAGGCCCTGAGACCCTGAGAACCTGAGACACTGAGACCCAGAGGCCCTGAGACCCTGAGACACTGAGACCCAGAGACCCTGAGACCCTGAGACACAGAGACCCAGAGACCCAGAGGCCCAGAGACCCTGAGACACTGAGACCCAGAGACCCAGAGACCCTGAGACACTGAGGCCTATAGACCCAGAGGCCCTGAGACCCTGAGACACTGAGTCCCAGAGACCCTGAGACCCTGAGACCCAGAGGCCGTGAGACCCTGAGACACTGAGACCCAGAGGCCCTGAGACCCTGAGACCCTGAGACCCAGAGGCCCTGAGACCCTGAGACACTGAGACACAGAGACCTAGAGGCCATGAGAACCTGAGACACTGAGACATTGAGACCCAGAGGCCCTGAGACACTGAGTGAGACACAGAGGCCCTGAGACCCTGTGACACTGAGACATTGAGACCCAGAGACCCTGAGGCCCTGAGACACTGACAAATTGCGTTCAGAGACCCAGAGACCCAGACGCCCTAAGACACTGAGACACTGAGACACAGAGACCCAGAGGCCCTGAGACCCTGAGACACAGAGACCCTGACACCCTGAGACACAGAGACCCAGAGGCCCTGAGACACAGCGACCCAGAGGCCCTGAGACCCTGAGACACAGAGACCCAGAGGCCCTGAGACCCTGAGACACTGAGACTCAGAGACCCAGAGGCCCTGAGACCCTGAGACCCAGACGCCCTGAGACACTGAGACCCTGAGACACTGAGACCCTGAGACGCAGAGGCCCTGAGACACTGAGACACTGAGACCCAGACCGCCTGAGACCCTGAGTCCCTGAGACAATGAGACCCTGAAGCCCTGAAGCCCTGAGACCCTGAGACACTGAGACATTGAGCCTCAGAGTCCCAGAGACCTGGAGGACATGAGACACTGAGATCCAGATGCCCTGAGACCCTGAGACACTGAGACACTGAGACAATTAGACATTGAGACTCAGAGACACAGAGGCCCTTAGACCCTGAGAACCTGAGACACTGAGACATTGAGACTCAGAGACCCAGAGACCCAGAGGCCCGGAGACCCTGAGACACTGAGACCCAGAGCCCCATAGGCCCTGAGACACTGAGACCCTGAGACCCAGAGTCCCTGAGACCCTGAGACACTGAGACCCAGAGACCCTGAGACCCTGAGACACTGAGACCCTGAGACCCAGAGGCCGTGAGACCCTGAGACCCTGAGACACTGAGACACTGAGACCCTGAGACCCAGAGGCCCTGAGACCCTGAGACACTGAGACACACAGACCCAGAGGCCATGAGAAGCTGAGACACTGAGACATTGAGACCCAGAGGCCCTGAGACCCTTAGACACAGAGACCCAGAGGCCCTGAGACCCTGAGACACAGAGACCCAGAGTCTCTGAGACCCTGAGACACTGAGTCCCAGAGACCCAGAGGCCCTGAGACGCTGAGACACAGAGACCCAGAGACCCTGAGACACTGAGACCCTGAGACCCAGAGGCCCTGAGACCCTGAGACACAGAGACCCAGAGGCCCTGAGACCCTGAGACACAGAGACCCAGAGTCCCTGAGACCCTGAGGCACAGAGACCCAGAGTCCCTGAGACCCTGAGATACTGAGTCCCAGAGACCCAGAGGCCCTGAGACCCTTAGACACAGTGACCCAGAGACCCTGAGACACTGGGACCCTGAGACCCAGAGGCCCTGAGACCCTGAGAACCTGAGACCCAGAGGCCCTGAGAACCTGAGACCCTGAGACAGTAGAACACAGAGACCCAGAGGCCCTGAGACACAGAGACCCAGAGGCACTGAGATATTGAGACTCAGAGACCCAGAGACCCAGAGGCCCTGAGACCCTGAGACACAGAGACCCAGAGACCAAGAGACCCTGAGACCCTGAGACACTGAGACCCTGAGACCCAGAGGCCCTGAGACCCTGAGAACCTGAGACACTGAGACCCAGAGGCCCTGAGACCCTGAGACACTGAGACCCAGAGACCCTGAGACCCTGAGACACAAAGACCCAGAGACCGAGAGGCCCAGAGACCCTGAGACACTGAGACCCAGAGACCCAGAGGCCCTGAGACCCTGAGACCCAGAGACCCTGAGACACTGAGACCTATAGACCCAGAGGCCCTGAGACCCTGAGACACAGAGACCCAGAGACCCAGAGACCCTGAGACACTGAGACCCTGAGACCCAGAGGCCCTGAGACCCTGAGAACCTGAGACACTGAGACCCAGAGGCCCTGAGACCCTGAGACACTGAGACCCAGAGACCCTGAGACCCTGAGACACAAAGACCCAGAGACCGAGAGGCCCAGAGACCCTGAGACACTGAGACCCAGAGACCCAGAGGCCCTGAGACCCTGAGACCCAGAGACCCTGAGACACTGAGACCTATAGACCCAGAGGCCCTGAGACCCTGAGACACTGAGTCCCAGAGACCCTGAGACCCTGAGACACTGAGACCCTGAGACCCAGAGGCCGTGAGACCCTGAGACCCTGAGACACTGAGACCCAGAGGCCCTGAGACCCTGAGACCCTGAGACCCAGAGGCCCTGAGACCCTGAGACACTGAGACACGGAGACCCAGAGGCCATGAGAACCTGAGACACTGAGACATTGAGACCCAGAGGCCCTGAGACACTGAGTGAGACACAGAGGCCCTGAGACCCTGTGACACTGAGACATTGAGACCCAGAGACCCTGAGGCCCTGAGACACTGACAAATTGCGTTCAGAGACCCAGAGACCCAGACGCCCTAAGACACTGAGACACTGAGACACAGAGACCCAGAGGCCCTGAGACCCTGAGACACAGAGACCCAGAGACCCAGAGACCCTGAGACCCTGAGACACTGAGACACAGAGACCCAGAGGCCCTGAGACACAGCGACCCAGAGGCCCTGAGACCCTGAGACACAGAGACCCAGAGGCCCTGAGACCCTGAGACACTGAGACTCAGAGACCCAGAGGCCCTGAGACCCTGAGACCCAGACGCCCTGAGACACTGAGACCCTGAGACACTGAGACCCTGAGACGCAGAGGCCCTGAGACACTGAGACACAGAGACCCAGACCGCCTGAGACCCTGAGACCCTGAGATAATGAGACCCTGAAGCCCTGAGACCCTGAGACACTGAGACATTGAGCCTCAGAGTCCCAGAGACCTGGAGGACATGAGACACAGAGATCCAGATGCCCTGAGACCCTGAGACACTGAGACACTGAGACACTTAGACATTGAGACTCAGAGACACAGAGGCCCTTAGACCCTGAGAACCTGAGACACTGAGACCCAGAGACCCATAGGCCCTGAGACACTGAGACACTGAGACCCAGAGACCCTGAGACCCATAGGCCCTGAGACACTGAGACACTGAGACCCAGAGGCCCTGAGACCCTGAGACACTGAGACACAGAGACCCAGAGGCCATGAGAAGCTGAGACACTGAGACATTGAGACCCAGAGGCCCTGAGACCCTGAGACACAGAGACCCAGAGGCCCTGTGACCCTGAGACACAGAGACCCAGAGTCTCTGAGACCCTGAGACACTGAGTCCCAGAGACCCAGAGGCCCTGAGACGCTGAGACACAGAGACCCAGAGACCCTGAGACACTGAGACACTGAGACCCTGAGACCCAGAGGCCCTGAGACCCTGAGACACAGAGACCCAGAGACCCTGAGACCCTGAGACACTGAGACCCTGAGACCCAGAGGCCCTGAGACCCTGAGACACAGAGACCCTGAGTCCCAGAGACCCTGAGACACTGAGGCCCAGAGACCCCGAGGCCCTGAGACCCTGAGACACAGAGACCCTGAGACACAGAGACCCTGAGACACTGAGGCCCAGAGACCCCGAGGCCCTGAGACCCTGAGACACAGAGACCCTGAGACACAGAGACCCAGAGAACCGGTGACCCTGAGTCACTGAGACCCTGAGACCCAGGGGCCCTGAGACACTGAGACACAGAGACCCAGAGGCCCTGAGACCCTGAGGCACACAGACCCAGAGGCTCTGTGACCCTGAGACACAGAGACCCAGAGTCCCTGAGACCCTGAGACACTGAGTCCCAGAGACCCAGAGACCCTGAGACCCTGAGACACTGAGACCCTGAGACCCAGAGGCCCTGACACCCTGAGAACCTGAGACCCAGAGGCTCTGAGAACCTGAGACCCTGAGACCCTGAGACACGAGAACACAGAGACCCAGAGGCCCTGAGACACAGAGACCCAGAGGCACTGAGACATTGAGACTCAGAGACCCAGAGGCCCTGAGACCCAGAGGCCCTGAGACCCTGAGGCACAGAGACCCTGAGAAACAGAGACCCAGAGTCCCTGAGACACTGAGGCCCAGAGACCCAGAGGCCCTGAGACCCTGAGACACAGAGACCCTGAGACACAGAGACCCTGAGACCCTGAGACACAGAGAGCCAGAGGCCCTGAGACCCTGAGACACAGAGACCCAGAGACCCTGAGACCCTGAGACACTGAGACACAGAGACCCAGAGGCCATGAGAACCTGTGACACTGAGACATTGAGACCCTGAGACACTGAGCCCCAGAGACCCAGAGGCCCTGAACCCTGAGACACAGAGACCCAGAGACCCTGAGACCCTAAGACACTGAGACCCTGAGACCCAGAGGCCCTGAGACACTGAGACCCTGAGACACTGAGATCCTGAGACGCAGAGGCCCTGAGACACGGAGACACAGAGACCCAGAGGCCCTGAGACCCTGAGACCCTGAGACACAGAGACCCAGAAGCCCTGAGACCCTGAGACACTGAGACATTGAGCCTCAGAGTCCCAGAGACCAGGAGGACATGAGACACAGAGATCCAGATGCCCTGAGACCCTGAGACACTGAGACACTGAGACACTTAGACATTGAGACTCAGAGACCCAGAGGCCCGGAGACCCTGAGACCCTGAGACGCTGAGACCCAGAGGCCCTGACACCCTGAGAACCTGAGACCCAGAGGCCCTGAGAACCTGAGACCCTGAGACCCTGAGACACTAGAACACAGAGACACAGAGACCCTGAGACACAGAGACCCAGAGTCCCTGAGACCCTGAGACACTGAGGCCCAGAGACCCAGAGGCCCTGAGACCCTGAGACACAGACACCCTGAGACACGGAGACCCAGAGACCCTGAGACCCTGAGACACTGAGACCCTGAGACCCAGAGGCCCTGAGACACTGAGACACAGAGACCCAGAGGCCCTGAGACCCTGAGACACAGAGACCCAGAGTCCCTGAGACCCTGAGACACTGAGTCCCAGAGACCCAGAGGCCCTGAGACCCTGAGACACAGAGTCCCAGAGGCCCTGAGACCCTGAGACACAGAGACCCAGATTCCCTGAGACCCTGAGACACTGAGTCCCAGAGACCCAGAGACCCTGAGACACTGAGACCCTGAGACCCAGAGGCCCTGAGACCCTGAGACACCGAGACACAGAGGCCCTGAGAACCTGTGACCCTGAGACACTAGAACACAGAGACCCAGAGGCACTGAGACATTGAGACTCAGAGACCCAGAGACCCAGAGGCCCTGAGACCCATAGGCCCTGAGACCCTGAGACACAGAGAGCCAGAGGCCCTGAGACCCAGAGTCCCTGAGACCCTGAGACACTGAGGCCCAGAGACCCAGAGGCCCTGAGACCCTGAGACACAGTGACCCAGAGACCCTGAGACACTGAGACACAGAGACCAAGAGGCCATGAGAACCTGAGACACTGAGACATTGAGACCCAGAGGCCCTGAGACCCTGAGACACAGAGACCCAGAGGCCCTGAGACCCTGAGACACAGAGACCCAGAGTCCCTGAGACCCTGAGACACTGACTCCCAGAGACCCAGAGGCCCTGAGACCCTTAGACACAGAGACCCAGAGACCCTGAGACCCTGAGACACTGAGACCCTGAGACCCAGAGGCCCTGAGACCCTGAGAACCTGAGACCCAGAGGCTCTGAGAACCTGAGACCCTGAGACCCTGAGACACTGAGACACAGAGACCCAGAGGCCATGAGAACCTGAGACACTGAGACATTGAGACACTGAGACTCAGAGACCCAGAGACCCAGAGACCCAGAGGCCCGGAGACCCTGTGACCCTGAGACACTGAGACCCAGAGACCCAGAGGCCCTGAGACACTGAGACCCTGAGACCCAGAGACCCTGAGACCCTGAGACAGTGAGACCCAGAGACCCTGAGACACTGAGACCCTGAGACCCAGAGGCCGTGAGACCCTGAGACCCTGAGACACTGAGACCCTGAGACGCAGAGGCTCTGAGACCCTGAGACACTGAGACACAGAGACCCAGAGGCCATGAGAAGCTGAGACACTGAGACATTGAGACCCAGAGGCCCTGAGACCCTGAGACACAGAGACCCAGAGGCCCTGAGACCCAGAGGCCCAGAGACCCTGAGACACAGAGACCCAGTAGCCCTGAGACCCTGAGAACCTGAGACACTGAGACCCAGAGGCCCTGAGACCCTGAGACACAGAGGCCCAGAGGCCCTGAGACCCTGAGACACAGAGACCCAGAGACCCAGAGGCCCAGAGACTCTGAGACACTGAGACCCAGAGATCCAGAGGCCCTGACACCCTGAGACACAGAGACCCAGAGACCCTGAGACCCTGAGACACTGAGACCCAGAGACCCAGAGGCCCTTAGACCCTGAGACACTGAGACCCAGATACCCAGAGACACTGAGAAACTGAGACCCTGAGACCCAGAGGCCGTGAGACCCTGAGACACTGAGACCCTGAGACCCAGAGGCCCTGAGACACTGAGACACTGAGACACAGAGAACCAGAGACCCCGAGGCCCTGAGACCCTGAGACACAGAGACCCTGAGACACAGAGACCCAGAGGCCCTGAGACCCTGAGACACAGAGACACAGAGTCCCTGAGACCCTGAGACACTGAGTCCCAGAGACCCAGAGACCCTGAGACCCTGAGACACTGAGACCCTGAGACCCAGAGGCCCTGAGACACTGAGACACAGAGGCCCTGAGAACCTGAGACCCTGAGACCCTGAGACACTAGAACACAGAGACCCAGAGGCACTGAGACATTGAGACTCAGAGACCCAGAGACCCAGAGGCCCTGAGACCCATAGGCCCTGAGACCCTGAGACACAGAGAGCCAGAGGCCCTGAGACCCAGAGTCCCTGAGACCCTGAGACACTGAGGCCCAGAGACCCAGAGGCCCTGAGACCCTGAGACACAGTGTCCCTGAGACACAGAGACCCTGAGACCCTGAGACACAGAGACCCAGAGGCCCTGAGACACAGAGACCCAGAGACCCTGAGACACTGAGACACAGAGACCCAGAGGCCCTGAGACCCTGAGACACTGAGACATTGAGACACAGAGACCCAGAGGCCCTGTGACCCAGAGACCCAGAAGCCCTGAGGCCCTGAGACCCTGAGACACTGAGACCTGGAGGCCTTGAGACCCTGAGACACGGAGACTCAGAGACCCAGAGACCCAGAGACCCAGAGGCCCGGAGACCCTGTGACCCTGAGACACTGAGACCCAGAGACCCAGAGGCCCTGAGACATTGAGACCCTGAGACCCAGAGTCCCTGAGACCCTGAGACAGTGAGACCCAGAGACCCTGAGACACTGAGACCCTGAGACCCAGAGGCCGTGAGACCCTGAGACCCTGAGACACTGAGACCCTGAGACGCAGAGGCTCTGAGACCCTGAGACACTGAGACACAGAGACCCAGAGGCCATGAGAAGCTGAGACACTGAGACATTGAGACCCAGAGGCCCTGAGACCCTGAGACACAGAGACCCAGAGGCCCTGAGACCCAGAGGCCCAGAGACCCTGAGACACAGAGACCCAGAGTCCCTGAGACCCTGAGACACTGAGTCCCAGAGACCCAGAGGCCCTCAGACCCTGAGACACAGAGACCCAGTAGCCCTGAGACCCTGAGAACCTGAGACACTGAGACCCAGAGGCCCTGAGACCCTGAGACACAGAGGTCCAGAGGCCCTGAGACCCTGAGACACAGAGACCCAGAGACCCAGAGGCCCAGAGACTCTGAGACACTGAGACCCAGAGACCCAGAGGCCCTGAGACCCTGAGACACAGAGACCCAGAGACCCTGAGACACTGAGACCCAGAGACCCAGAGGCCCTGAGACCCTGAGACACTGAGACCCAGAGACCCAGAGACACTGAGAAACTGAGACCCTGAGACCCAGAGGCCGTGAGACCCTGAGACCCTGAGACACTGTGACCCTGAGACACAGAGGCCCTGAGACCCTGAGACACTGAGACACAGAGACCCAGAGGCCATGAGAACCTGAGACACAGAGACCCAGAGTCCCTGAGACCCTGAGACACTGAGGCCCAGAGACCCAGAGGCCCTGAGACCCTGAGACACAGTGACCCTGAGACACGGAGACCCAGAGACCCTGAGACCCTGAGACACTGAGACCCTGAGACACAGAGGCCCTGAGACACTGAGACACAGAGACCCAGAGGCCCTGAGACCCTGAGACACAGAGACCCAGAGTCCCTGAGACCCTGAGACACTGAGTCCCAGAGACCCAGAGGCCCTGAGACCCTGAGACACAGAGACCCAGAGTCCCTGAGACCCTGAGACCCTGAGACACTGAGACCCTGAGAGCCAGAGGCCCTGAGACCCTGAGACACTGAGACACAGATGCCCTGAGAACCTGAGACCCTGAGACCCTGAGACACTAGAACACAGAGACCCAGAGGCACTGAGACATTGAGACTCAGAGACCCAGAGACCCAGAGGCCCTCAGACCCATAGGCCCTGAGACCCTGAGACACAGAGACCCAGAGGCCCTGAGACCCAGAGTCCCTGAGACCCTGAGACACTGAGGCCCAGAGACCCAGAGGCCCTGAGACCCTGAGACACAGTGACCCTGAGACACAGAGACCCTGAGACCCTGAGACACAGAGACCCAGAGGCCCTGAGACCCTGAGACCCAGAGACCCTGAGACACTGAGACACAGAGACCCAGAGGCCATGAGAACCTGAGACACTGAGACATTGAGACCCAGAGGCCCTGAGACCCTGAGACGCTGAGACATTGAGACACAGAGACCCAGAGGCCCTGTGACCCAGAGACCCAGAAGCCCTGAGGACCTGAGACCCTGAGACACTGAGACCTGGAGGCCCTGAGACCCTGAGACCCAGAGACCCAGAGACCCAGAGGCCCGGAGACCCTGTGACCCTGAGACACTGAGACCCAGAGACCCAGAGGCCCTGAGACACTGAGACCCTGAGACCCAGAGTCCCTGAGACCCTGAGACAGTGAGTCCCAGAGACCCTGAGACACTGAGACCCTGAGACCCAGAGGCCGTGAGACCCTGAGACCCTGAGACACTGAGACCCTGAGGCGCAGAGGCTCTGAGACCCTGAGACACTGAGACACAGAGACCCAGAGGCCATGAGAACCTGAGACACTGAGACATTGAGACCCAGAGGCCCTGAGACCCTGAGACACAGAGACCCAGAGGCCCTGAGACCCTGAGACACAGAGACCCAGAGACACTGAGACCCTGAGACACTGAGACCCAGAGACCCAGAGGCCCTGAGACCCTGAGACACTGAGACCCAGAGACCCAGAGACAATGAGAAACTGAGACCCTGAGACCCAGAGGCCGTGAGACCCTGAGACCCTGAGACCCTGAGACACTGAGACCCTGAGACCCAGAGGCCCTGAGACCCTGAGACACTGAGACACAGAGACCCAGAGGCCATGAGAACCTGAGACACTGAGACATTGAGGCCCAGAGGCCCTGAGACACTGAGTGAGACACAGAGGCCCTGAGACCCTGTGACACTGAGACATTGAGACTCAGAGACCCAGAGACACAGAGGCCCTAAGACACTGAGACACTGAGACCCAGAGACCCAGGGACCCTGAGGCCCTGAGACACTGAGATATTGAGTTCAGAGACCCAGAGTCCCAGAAGCCCTAAGACACTGAGACACTGAGACCCAGAGACCCAGAGGCCCTAAGACCCTGAGACACTGAAACATTGAGACACAGAGACCCAGAGGCCCAGAGACCCTGAGACCCTGAGACACAGAGACCCAGAGGCCCTGAGACCCTGAGACATAGAGACCCAGAGGCCCAGAGACCCTGAGACACTGAGACACAGAGACCCAGAGGCCATGAGAACCTGAGACCCTGAGACACAGAGACCCAGAGGCCCTGAGACCCTGAGACACTGAGACACTGAGACTCAGAGACCCAGAGGCCCTGAGACACTGAGACCCTGAGAAACTGAGACCCTGAGACGCAGAGGCCCTGAGACACTGAGACACAGAGACGCAGATGCTCTGAGACCCTGAGACCCTGAGACACAGAGACCCAGAAGCCCTGAGACCCTGAGACACAGAGACCCTGAGACTCAGAGGCCCTGAGACCCTGAGACACTGAGACACAGAGACCCCGAGGCCATGAGAACCTGAGACACTGAGACATTGAGACCCAGAGGCCCTGAGACCCTGAGACACAGAGACCCAGAGGCCCTGAGACCCTGAGACACAGAGACCCAGGGTCCCTGAGACCCTGAGACACTGAGTCCCAGAGACCCAGAGGCCCTGAGACCCTGAGACACAGAGACCCAGAGACCCTGAGACACTGAGACCCTGAGACCCTGAGAACCTGAGACACTGAGACCCAGAGGCCCTGAGACCCTGAGACACTGAGACCCAGAGACCCAGAGGCCCGGAGACCCTGAGACACAGAGACCCAGAGACCCTGATACCCTGAGACACAGAGACCCAGAGACCCTGATATCCTGAGACACAGAGACCCAGAGACCCAGAGGCCCAGAGACCCTGAGACAGTGAGACCCAGAGACACAGAGGCCCTGAGACCCTGAGACACAGAGACCCAGAGACCCAGAGACCCTGAGACCCTGAGACACTGAGGCCTAGAGACCCAGAGGCCCTGAGACCCTGAGACACTGACACCCAGAGACCCTGAGACCCTGAGACACTGAGACCCTGAGACCCAGAGGCCGTGAGACCCTGAGACCCTGAGACCCTGAGACACTGAGACCTAGAGACCCCGAGGCCCTGAGACCCTGAGACCCTGAGACAGTGAGACACGGAGACCCAGAGGCCATGAGAACCTGAGACACTGAGACATTGAGACCCAGAGGCCCTGAGACACTGAGTGAGACACAGAGGCCCTGAGACCCTGTGACACTGAGACATTGAGACCCAGAGACCCTGAGGCCCTGAGACACTGACATATTGCGTTCAGAGACCCAGAGACCCAGACGCCCTAAGACACTGAGACACTGAGACCCAGAGACCCAGAGGCCCTAAGACCCTGTGACACTGAGATATTGAGACCCAGAGACCCAGAGACCCTGAGGCCCTGAGACACTGAGATATTGCGTTCAGCGACCCAGAGACCCAGACGCCCTAAGACACTGAGACACTGAGACTCAGAGACCCAGAGGCCCAGAGACCCTGAGACCCTGAGACACAGAGACTCAGAGGCCCTGAGACCCTGAGACACAGAGACCCAGAGACCCTGAGACCCTGAGACACTGAGACACAGAGACCCAGAGGCCCTGAGACACAGCGACCCAGAGGCCCTGAGACACTGAGACCCTGGGACGCAGAGGCCCTGAGACACTGAGACACAGAGACCCAGACCGCCTGAGACCCTGAGACCCTGAGACAATGAGACCCAGAAGCCCTGAGACCCTGAGACACTCAGACATTGAGCCTCAGAGTCCCAGAGACCAGGAGGACATGAGGCACAGAGATCCAGATGCCCTGAGAACCTGAGACACTGAGACACTGAGACACTTAGACATTGAGACTCAGAGACACAGAGGCCCTGAGACCCTGAGACCCTGAGACGCTGAGACATTGAGACACAGAGACCCAGAGGCCCTGAGACCCTGAGACACTGAGACACAGAGACCCAGAGGCCCTGTGACCCTGAGAACCTCAGACACTGAGACATTGAGACTCAGAGACCCAGAGACCCAGAGGCCCTGAGACCCTGAGACACTGAGACTCAGAGACCCTGAGAACCTGAGACACTGAGACATTGAGACACAGAGACCCAGAGACCCAGAGACCCAGAGTCCCTGAGACCCTGAGACACAGAGACCCAGAGACCCTGAGACCCTGAGACACTGAGACCCTGAGACCCAGTGGCCGTGAGTCCCTGAGACCCTGAGACACTGAGACCCTGAGACCCAGAGGCCGTGAGACCCTGAGACCCTGAGACACTGAGACCCTGAGACCCAGAGGCCCTGAGACCCTGAGACACTGAGACACAGAGACCCAGAGGCCATGAGAACCTGAGACACTGAGACATTGAGACCCATAGGCCCTGAGACACTGAGTGAGCCACTGAGGCCCTGAGACCCTGAGACACTGAGACACAGAGACCCAGACGCCCTGAGACCCTGAGACCCTGAGACACAGAGACCCAGAAGCCCTGAGACCCTGAGACACTGAGACATTGAGCCTCAGGGTCCCAGATACCAGGAGGACATGAGACACAGAGATCCAGATGCCCTGAGACACTGAGACACAGAGACCCAGAGGCCCTGAGACCCTGAGACACTGCGACCCAGAAGCCCTGAGACCCTGAGACACTGAGACATTGAGCCTCAGAGTCCCAGAGACCAGGAGGACATGAGACACAGAGATCCAGATGCCCTGAGACCCTGAGACACAGAGACCCAGAGGCCCTGAGACTCTGAGACACTGAGACCCAGAGACCCTGAGACCCTGAGGCACTAAGACACTGAGACCCAGAGGCCCTGAGACCCTGAGACACTCAGACCCTGAGACACAGAGACACTGAGACACTAGGACACACACACCCAGAGAGCCTGAGACACTGAAATCCTTAGACATTGAGACCCAGAAACCCGGAGACACCGAGAGACTGAGACTTTGAGACAGTGAGACCCAGAGACCCACAGAAACAGAGACACTGATACACAGAGACCCAGAGACCCTGAGTCACTGAGACACTGAGACACAGGGACCCCGAGACTCAGAGACCCTGTGACCTTGCAACACTGAGACACAGAGACCCAGAGACCCAATGACCCTGACACAGTGACCCAGAGACCCAGAGACCTTGAGACATTGAGACCCTGAGACACTGAGACCCAGAGCCCCTGAGAAACTGAGACACTGAGACCCAGAGACCTTGAGACCCAGAGACCAGAGACCCAGAGACCCTGAGACCCAGAGTCACTGAGACACTGAGACCCTGAGACCCAGAGTCGCTGAGTCACTGAGACACTGAGACACAGGGACACTGAGACCATGAGAAACTGAGACCCAGAGACACTGAGACATTGAGACCCAGAGAAAAAGAGACCCTGAGAAACTGAAACACTGAGACCCATGGACACTGAGACCCAGAGACCCAGAGACCCTGGGACCCAGTACCCAGAGACCCTGAGATCCAGAAACCCTGAGACCCTGAGACACTGAGACACTAAGACGCAGAGCCCCAGAGACCCAGAGACTCTGAGACCCAGTTATCCAGAGACCATCTGACAATGAGACCCAGAGACCATGAGACCCTGAGACACCGAGACCCAGAGACTCAGAGACCCTGAAACCCAGAGAACCAGACACCCAGAGACCCTGAGACACTGAGACCCTGTGACACTGAGACCCTGAGACACTGAGAAACTGAGATGCTGAGATCCAAAGACACAGAGACCCAGAGACCCAGAGACCCGGAGACCCTGAGACACTGAGACCCAGAGACCCAGAGACCCAGAGACACTGAGACCCAGAGACACTTAGACATTGAGACAGTGAGACACAGAGACACTGTGACCCTGAGACACTGAGACACAGAGACCCCGAGACACAGAGACCCAGAGACACGGAGACACTGAGACCCAGAGACACTGGGACCCTGAGACACTGAGAACCTGAGATACTGAGACATGAGACCCTGACACCCTGAGACACTGAGACACTGCGGCACTGATACCCAGAGACTCTGAGACACTGAGACCCTGAGACCCAGAGACCCTGAGACCCAGAGAGGCTGAGACACTGAGACACTGAGACCCTCCGCCACTGAGACACTGCAAACCTGAAACCCTGAGACCCTGAGCCGCTGAGACACCGAGAGACTGAGACTCTGAGAACCTGAGACACTGAGACCCGGAGACACTGAAACACTGAGACCCAGGGACCCAGAGATGCAGATACCCTGTGACCATGGGACCCAGAGAAAATTAGACACTGATTCCCAGGGACCCTGAGACCCAGAGACCCTGAGACCCTGAGACACTGAGACATTGAGACACTGAGACCCTGAGAAACTGAGAGCTGAGACTCTGAGGCACTGAGATCCAGAGACACAGAGACCCTGAGAAACTGAGACCCAGAGACCCAGAGAAACAGAGACCCTGAGATACAGGGACAGTGAGACCAACAGACCAAGAGACCCTGAGACCCTGAGATACAGAGACACAGAGACCCAGAGACCCTCAGATGCTGAGACACTGAGACCCTGAGACACTGGGACATTGAGACACTGCAACCCTGAAACCCTGAGACCCAGAGACCCAGAGACCCAGTGAAACTGAGACCCTGAGACACTGAGACCCGGAGACCCTGAGACACTGAGACCCTGAAACACTGAGACAGTGAGAACTTGAGACACTGAGAGCTGAGAGTCTGAGCCCCTGAATCCCTGAGACACTGAGACACAGAGAGACTGAGAACATGAGACACTGAGACCCTGAGACACTGATACACTGAGACCCTGAGACCCTGAGAAGCAGAGACCCTGAGACCAAGAGAACCTGAGACCCTGAGACACTGAGACCCTGTGGCACTGAGACACTGAGACATTGAGACGCTGCAACCCTGAAACCCTGAGACCCTGACACCCTGATACCCAGAGACCCGAAGAAAATGAGACCCTGAGACACTGAGACACTGAGAAACTGAGACACTGAGACCCAGAGACTCTGAGAACCAGAGATCCAGAGACCCAGAGACCCTGAAACCCTGAGACACTGAGACCCTGAGCCACTGAGCCACTGAGACTCTGAAAAACTGAAACACTGAGACACTGAGAAGCTGAGACACTGAGACACTGAGGCACAGAGACCCTGGGACACTGAGACCCTGAAACACTGAGACACTGAGAAGCTGAGACACTGAGACACTGAGGCACAGAGACCCTGGGACACTGAGACCCTGAAACACTGAGACACTGAGAAGCTGATACCCTGAGACACTGAGACACAGAGACCCTGAGACCCAGAAACCCTGAAACACTGAGACCCTGAGACCCTGAGACACTGAGACACAGAGACACAGAGAAACTGAGACCTCGAGACCCAGGGGCCCTAAGAAGCAGAGACCCTGAGACCAAGACAACCTGAGAACCTGAGGCACTGCTACCCTGCGACAATGAGACCCTGAGACATTGAGACACTGCAACCCTGAAAACCTGAGACCCTGAGACCCAGAGACCCAGTGACTCTTAGACCCTGAGACACTGAGACACTGATACCCTGAAACACCGAGACACTGAGAACCTGAGACACTGAGACCCGGAGATACTGAGACACGGAGACATGGAGACCCTGAGACCCTGGGACACGGAGACATGGAGACACTGAGGCCCTGAGACACTGAGACCCTGAGACACAGAGGCACTGAGGCCCTGAGCCCTTGAGACACTGAGACTCTGAGTCCCTGAGACCCTGAGACACTGAGAAACTGAGACCCAGAGACCCTGAGAAGCTGAGACCCTGAGACCAAGAGACACTGAGACAATGTAACCGTGAGACCCTGAGACACTGAGATCCTGAGACCCAGAGACCCTAAGAAAATGAGACACTGAGAACCTGAGACAATGACACACTGAGACCCTCCGACCCAGGGAACCAGAGACCTTGAGACACTGAGACACTGAGACCCTGAGACACTGAGAGACTGTGACCATGAGCCCCTGAGACCCAGAGACACTGAGACCTTGAGAGACTGAGGCCCTGAGAGACTGAGATACTGAGGCACAGAGACCCTGAGACCCAAAGGACCAGAGACGCAGAGACCCTGAGACCCGGAGACCCTGAGACACAGAGACACCGGGACACTGGGACAGAGACATTGAGGCACAGAGACGTTGCGACCCTGAAACCCTGAGAGCCTGAGACACTGAGACCCAGAGACCCAGGGTCCCTGAGAGCCATAGACCCAGAGAACCTGAGGCACTGAGACCCAGAGTCACTGAGACCCAGACACGCAGTGACCCAGAGACCCTGAGACCCTGAGACACTGAGACACAGAGACCCTGAAACCATGACAAACTGAAACCCAGAGACCCTGACACACTGAGACCGTGCGACACTGAGACACTGAGACACTGAGACCCTGAGACCCAGAGACCCAGTGACACTGAGACCCTGAGACATTGAGACCCTGAGCCCCTGAGACACTGAGACGCTGAGACGCTGAAACACAGAAATACTGAGACCCTGAGACACTGAGACACTGAGACCCTGAGCCCCTGAGACACTGAGACGCTGAAACACAGAAATACTGAGACCCTGAAACACTGACACACTGAGACACAGAGACCCAGGGACCCTGAGACACTGAGGCACTGTGACCCTGAGACTTATAGACCCTGAGACACTGAGTCCCTGAGACCCTGAGACCCTGAGACACTAAGCACTGAGACATTGAGACACTGAGACCCTGCGACACTGAGACCCAGAGGCCCTGAGACACTGAGACGCTGAGAAACGAAACACTTGGACATTGAGACACAGAGGCCCAGAGACCCTGAGACACTGAAACCCTGAGACACAGACACTGAGACATTGAGTCCCTGAGACACTGAGACACTGAGACTCTGAGACTCAGAGACACTGAGACCCTGAGACACTAAGACACTGAGACCCAGAGACCCTGAGACCCTGAGACACTAAACACTGAGACATTGAGACACTGAGATCCTGTGACACTGAAACCCTGAGACTCTGACACACTGAGCCCCTGAAACACCGAGACCCTGAGACATTGAGCCGCTGAGTCCCTGAGACACTAAGCACTGAGACCCAGAGACCCTGAGACACTGAGGCGCTGAAACTCAGAGACCCGGAGACCCAGATTCCCAGAGATCCTGAGTAACTGAGACCCGAAGACACCGAGACACTGAAACACTGAGACCCTGAGACACTGAGACCCTGACTCACTGAGCCCCTGAGATGCTGAAATGCAGAGACACTGAGATCCTGAGACCCAGAGACACAGAGACCCAGAGACACTGAGACACTGTGTCCCTGAGACACTGCGACACTGAGTCCCTGAGACACGAAGCAATGAAACATTGAGACACTGAGACCCTGAGGCACTGAGACCATGAGACATTGACCCTGAGACCGTGAGACATTGACCCTGAGACACTGAGACACTGACAAATTGAGTCCCTGAGACCCTGAGACACTATGCACTGAGACCCAGAGACCCTGAGACCCTGAGACACGGAGACACTGAGACCCAGACACCCAAAAACCCAGAGACCCTGAGACAGTGAGACACAGAAACCCAGAGACCCTGAGACACTAAGCACTGAGACATTGAGACACTGAGATCCTGAGACACTGGGGCCCTGAGACGCTGAGATACTGAGACCCTGAGACACTGAGACCCAGAGACCCTGAGACACTGATACACTGAGACACAGAGACCCTGAGAAGCTGAGACCCTGAGACCAAGAGACACTGAGACAATGTAACCGTGAGACCCTGAGACACTGAGATCCTGAGACCCAGAGACCCTAAGAAAATGAGACACTGAGAACCTGAGACAATGACACACTGAGACCCTCCGACCCAGGGAACCAGAGACCTTGAGACACTGAGACACTGAGACCCTGAGACACTGAGAGACTGTGACCATGAGCCCCTGAGACCCAGAGACACTGAGACCTTGAGAGACTGAGGCCCTGAGAGACTGAGATACTGAGGCACAGAGACCCTGAGACCCAAAGGACCAGAGACGCAGAGACCCTGAGACCCGGAGACCCTGAGACACAGAGACACCGGGACACTGGGACAGAGACATTGAGGCACAGAGACGTTGCGACCCTGAAACCCTGAGAGCCTGAGACACTGAGACCCAGAGACCCAGGGTCCCTGAGAGCCATAGACCCAGAGAACCTGAGGCACTGAGACCCAGAGTCACTGAGACCCAGACACGCAGTGACCCAGAGACCCTGAGACCCTGAGACACTGAGACACAGAGACCCTGAAACCATGACAAACTGAAACCCAGAGACCCTGACACACTGAGACCGTGCGACACTGAGACACTGAGACACTGAGACCCTGAGACCCAGAGACCCAGTGACACTGAGACCCTGAGACATTGAGACCCTGAGCCCCTGAGACACTGAGACGCTGAGACGCTGAAACACAGAAATACTGAGACCCTGAGACACTGAGACACTGAGACCCTGAGCCCCTGAGACACTGAGACGCTGAAACACAGAAATACTGAGACCCTGAAACACTGACACACTGAGACACAGAGACCCAGGGACCCTGAGACACTGAGGCACTGTGACCCTGAGACTTATAGACCCTGAGACACTGAGTCCCTGAGACCCTGAGACCCTGAGACACTAAGCACTGAGACATTGAGACACTGAGACCCTGCGACACTGAGACCCAGAGGCCCTGAGACACTGAGACGCTGAGAAACGAAACACTTGGACATTGAGACACAGAGGCCCAGAGACCCTGAGACACTGAAACCCTGAGACACAGACACTGAGACATTGAGTCCCTGAGACACTGAGACACTGAGACTCTGAGACTCAGAGACACTGAGACCCTGAGACACTAAGACACTGAGACCCAGAGACCCTGAGACCCTGAGACACTAAACACTGAGACATTGAGACACTGAGATCCTGTGACACTGAAACCCTGAGACTCTGACACACTGAGCCCCTGAAACACCGAGACCCTGAGACATTGAGCCGCTGAGTCCCTGAGACACTAAGCACTGAGACCCAGAGACCCTGAGACACTGAGGCGCTGAAACTCAGAGACCCGGAGACCCAGATTCCCAGAGATCCTGAGTAACTGAGACCCGAAGACACCGAGACACTGAAACACTGAGACCCTGAGACACTGAGACCCTGACTCACTGAGCCCCTGAGATGCTGAAATGCAGAGACACTGAGATCCTGAGACCCAGAGACACAGAGACCCAGAGACACTGAGACACTGTGTCCCTGAGACACTGCGACACTGAGTCCCTGAGACACGAAGCAATGAAACATTGAGACACTGAGACCCTGAGGCACTGAGACCATGAGACATTGACCCTGAGACCGTGAGACATTGACCCTGAGACACTGAGACACTGACAAATTGAGTCCCTGAGACCCTGAGACACTATGCACTGAGACCCAGAGACCCTGAGACCCTGAGACACGGAGACACTGAGACCCAGACACCCAAAAACCCAGAGACCCTGAGACAGTGAGACACAGAAACCCAGAGACCCTGAGACACTAAGCACTGAGACATTGAGACACTGAGATCCTGAGACACTGGGGCCCTGAGACGCTGAGATACTGAGACCCTGAGACACTGAGACCCAGAGACCCTGAGACACTGATACACTGAGACACAGAGACCCTGAGATACTGAGACCCTGAGACACTGAGACACTGAGTCCCTGAGACCCTGACAAATGAAGCACTGGGACACTGAGACACTGAGACCCGGAGACCCTGAGACCTCGAGACTCAGAGACCTTGAGACCCTGAGATACTGAGATACTGAGACCCTGAGAGCCTGAGACACTGAGACCCGGATACCCTGAGACACTGAGACCCCGAGACACTGAGACACAGAGACCCTGAGACACTGAGACACGGAGACACTGAGACCCTGAGAACTTTAGACCCTGACACACTGAGACACTGAAACCTTTAGACACTGAGACCCTGAGACCTGAGGCCCACATCGCTGAGACACTGAGACCCTGAGACCCTGAGACACTGAGACACTGAGACCCTGTGACCCAGACCCTGAGACACTGAGGCTCTGAGACACTGAGACACTCAGAACTTGAGACACTGAGACCCTGACACCCTGACACCCTGAGACACTAAGCACTGAGGCCCAGTGACCCTGAGACCCTGAGACACTGAGACACAGAGACACTGAGATCCAGAGACCCAGAAACCCAGAGACGCTGAGACCCAGAGACACTGAGACCCTGAGACACTGAGACACTGCGACCCTGAGACCCAGAGACCGAAAGACTCTGAGACACAGAGACTCTGTGACGCTGAGACACTGAGACCCTGACTCACTGAGATGCTGAGACCCTGAGACACTGAGACACAGAGACCCTGAGACCCTGCGACACTGAGTCTCTGAGACCCTGAGACATGAAGCACTGTGACATTGAGACACTGAGACCCTGAGACACTATGCACTGTGACCCAGAGACCCTGACACACTGAGTCCCTGAGACTCTGAGACACGAGCACAGAGACCCAGAGACCCTGAGACGGTGAGACAGTGAGACAGTGAGACACGGTGACACTGCGACCTAGACACCCAGAAACCCACAGACCCTGAGATACTGAGACCCTGAGACACTTAGTCCCTGAGACGCTGAGACACTAAGCACTGAGACTCAGAGACTCTGAGACGCTGAGACTCTGAGACTCAGAGACCCGGAGACCCAGTTTCCCAGAGACCCTGAGAAACTGAGACCCAAAGGCACCGACACACTGAGGCACTGAGACCCTGAGACACTGAGACGCTGACACGCTGAAACACAGAGACACTGAGACCCTGAGATACTGACACCCTGAGACACTGAGAACCTGAGACCCTGAGACACGGAGGCACTGAGACTCAGACACCCAGAAACCCAGCGACCCTGAGACACTGAGACTCTGAGACCCTGAGACACTGAGACCCTGAGACTCAGAGACCCGGAGACCCAGTTTCCCAGAGACTCTGGGAAACTGAGATCCTAAGACACCGAGACTCTGAGACACTGAGACCCTGAGCCCCTGAGACACTGAGAGGCTGAGACACTGAGATGCTGAGACGCTGAAACATAGAAACACTGAGACCCTGAGACCCTGAGACTCTGAGACCCTGAGACACGGAGGAACTGAGACCCAGACACCCAGAAACCCAGAGGCCCTGAGACAATGACACTCTGAGACTCTGAGACCCTGAGACCCAGAAACCCAGCCACCCTGAGACACTGAGACCCTGAGACACTGAGACCCTGAGACACTGAGACCCTGAGACATTGAGACACTGAGACCCTGAGACCCAGAGAGCCGGATACCCAGAGACCCAGAGACCCTGAGAAACTGAGACCCTCAGACACTGAGACACAGAGACTCTGAGACACCAAGACACTGAGCCCCTGAGACACTGAGACCCTTACTCACTGAGACCCTGAAACACAGGAACACTGAGACCCTGAGACCCTGAGACACTGAGACATTGACACATTGACACATTGAGGCACCGAGACCCTGAGTCACTGAACACTGAGAAGCTGAGAGACTGAGACCCTGAGACACTGAAACCCTGAAACACAGAGACACTGAGACCCTGAGACACCGAGACACTGAGATAACCAGACACTGAGACCTTGAGACACTGAGACCCTGACACCCTGAGACCCTGAGACACTGAGACCCTGAGACGCAGAGGCACAGAGAAACTGAGACACTGAGACACAGAGACCCAGACACCCAGAGACTCTGAGACCCCGAGACCCCGAGACCCAGAGACCCAGGGACCCTGATTCCTGCGACACTGAGACCCGGAGACCATGAGACACTAAACACTGAGACACTGAGACATTGAATCCCTGAGACCCAGAAACCCAGAGAACCTGAGACCCAGACACCCAGAGTCCCAGAGACCCAGATAACCATGGACTCTGAGACCCTGAGGCACTGAGACCCTGAGACTCAGAGACCCTCAGACCCAGAGACCCAGAGACACACAGGCCCAGAGACCCTGAGACACTGAAAGCCAGAGACCCTGAGACACTGGGACGTTGAGACCCGGATACCCTGAGACACTGAGACCCTGAGACACTGAGGCCCAGAGGCCCAGAGACCCTGAGACCAAGAGACCCAGAGACCCAGAGTCACTGAGACCCTGAAATATTGAGATACTGAGACCCTGAGATCCTGAGACACTGAGACCGAGAGACACAGAGACACTGAGACCCTGAGACACTGAGACCCAGAGACCCTGAGACACTGAGACACTGGGACCCAGGGACCCTGAAACCCTGAGACCCTGAGACACAGAGACACTGAAACCCTGTGACCCTGAGAAAGTGAGACCCTGAGACTCAGAGACACGGGCACCCTGAGACACAGAGACCAGGAGTCCCAGAGACCCAGACCCTGAGACACTGACACACTGAGACACTGAGACACTGAAACCATGAAACCCTGAAACCCTGAGACCCAGAGACCCAGAGGCCCTGAGACCCTGAGACCTAGAGGCCCTGAGACCCAGAGACACTCAGACCCAGAGACCCTGAGACCCTGAGACCTAGAGGCCCTGAGACCAAGAGACACTGAGACACTCAGACCTTGAGACACTGAAACCCTGACACCCTGAGACCCTGAGACACTAAGCACTGAGGAACAGGGACCCTGAGACACGAAGACACTGAGATCCAGAGACCCAGAAACCCAAAGGCCATGAGACCCAGGGACCCTGAGACACGGAGACACTGTGACCCTGAGACCCTGAGGCCCTGTGGCCCTGAGACCCAGAGACCCTTAGCCGCAGAGACCAAGAGACCCAGAAACCCAGAGACACTGAGACCCTGAGAGACTGAAACACTGAGTCCCAGAGACCCTGAGACCCAGGCCCTGAGGATCTGACACACTGACACTCTGAGACTCTGAGACACTGAGACCCAGAGACCCTGAGACACTGAGACCCTGAGACCCTGAGGCACTGAGACACTGAGACCCTGAGACCCTGAGACCCTGAGACACTGAGACCCTGAGACCCTGAGACTCTGAGACACTGAGTCCCTGCGACACTGAGACATTGAGGCACTGAGACATTGAGGCACTGAGACATTGAGACACTGAGACCCTGAGGCCCTGAGACATTCAGTCCCTGAGACCCTGAGATACGAAGCACTGAGACCCAGAGGCTCTGAGACTCTGAGACACGGAGGCCCTGAGACCGAGAACCCCAGAGACCCTAAGACAGTGTGACACTGAGACCCTGAGACTCAGAGACCCGGACACCCAGTTTCCCAGAGACCCTGAGAAATTGAGACCCTGAAACACCGAGACCCTGAGACACTGAGACACTAAGACACTGAGACTCTGAGACACTGAGTCCCAGAGACCCAGAGACCCTGAGACCCTGAGACAATGAGACACTGAGACCCCGAAACACTGAGACACTGAGACCCTTAGACCTGAGAAACTGAGACCATTAGACCCTGAAACACAGAGACACTGAGACCCTGAGACACTGAGGCACTGAGACATTGAGACACAGAGACACTGCGACCCAGAGACCCTGAGACACAGAGACCAAGAGACCCTGAGACCCTGAGACCAAGACACCCAGAGACACAGATACCCATGGACCCTGAGACACTGAGGCACTGAGACCCTGAGGCTCAGAGACCCTCAGGCCCAGAGACCCTGAGACCCACATACCCAGAGACCCTGAGACATTGAGACACTGAGGCCCTGAGACCCTGAGACACTGAGACCCTGAGGCACAGAGTCCCTGAGACACTGAGACACTGAGACGCTGAGACACTGAGGCCCTGAGACACAGAGACACTGAGACACTGAGACACAGAGACACTGAGACACTGAGACCCTGAGACTCTGAGACACAGAGACACTGACGGACTGAGACACTTAGACACTGAGACACAGAGACACTGAGACAAAGAGACACTGAGACACTGAAACACTGACGCACTGTGACAGTGAGACACTGAGACTCTGAGACACTGAGACACAGAGAGACAGAGACACTGAGACACAGTGACACTGAGACATTGAGACACTGACACAGAGACACTGAGACACAGAGACAATGTGACACTGAGACACTAGGACACTGAGGCACTGAGACACAGAGGCACTGAGACACAGATACACTGAGACACTGAGACTCTGAGACACGGAGACTCTGAGACACAGAGACACTGAGACGCAGATACACTGAGACACTGCGACACAGAGACACTGAGACGCAGATACACTGAGACACTGCGACACAGAGACACTGAGACACAGAGACACTGAGACACAGAGACACGGAGAAACTGAGACTCAGAGACACTGAGAAACTGAGGCACAGAGACACTGAGTCACTGAGACACTGAGACTCTGAGGCCCAGAGACACTGAGACACAGAGACACAGAGACACTGAGACACTGAGACACTGAGATTCAGATACACTGAGACACTGAGACACTGAGACACAGATACACTGAGACACTGAGACAATGAGACACAGAGACACTGAGAAACAGCGACACTGAGACACAGAGACACTGAGGCACAGAGACACTGAGTCACTCAGACACTGAGACTCTGAGACACAGAGACACTGAGACACAGAGACACTGAGTCACAGATACACTGTGACACTGAGACACAGAGACGCTGAGACACTGAGACACAGAGACACAGAGACACTGAGACATTGAGACACTGAGACACTGAGACATTGAGACACAGAGACACTGAGACACTGTGACTCTGAGACACTGAGACACTGAGACCCTGAGAATCTGAGACACTGAGACACAGGGACACTGAGACACTGAGACACTGAGACCCAGTGACACTGAGACACTGAGACACTGAGACTCTGAGGCACAGAGACACTGAGACACTTAGACACAGAGACACTGAGACACTGAGACACTAAGACTATGAGACACTGAGACACAGAGACACTGAGACACAGAGACACTGAGACTCTGATACACTGAGACACTGAGACTCTGAGACACAGAGACACTGAGGCACTGAGACACAGAGACACTGAGACACTGAGACTCTGAGACACTGAGACACTGAGACACAGAGACACTGAGACACTGAGACTCTGAGGCACAGAGACACTGAGACTCTGATACACTGAGACACTGAGACTCTGAGACACAGAGACACAGATACACTGAGACACAGAGACACTGAGACAGTGAGACACTGAGATACTGAGACACTGAGACACAGAGACACAGAGACACTGAGACACTGTGACACTGAGACACAGAGACACTGAGACACTGTGACTCTGAGACACTGAGACACTGAGAACCTGAGACACTGAGACACAGAGACACTGAGACACAGAGACACTGATACCCTGTGACACTGAGACACTGAGACACAGAGACACTGAGACACTGAGGCACAGAGACACTGAGACACTAAGACTACGAGACACAGACACAGAGACACTGAGACACAGAGACACTGAGACTCTGAGACACAGAGACACTGAGACACTGAGACACTGAGACTCTGAGACACTGAGACACTGATACACTGAGACTCTGAGATACAGAGACACTGAGACACTGAGGCACAGAAACACAGAGACACAGAGACACTGAGACTCTGATACACTGAGACACTGAGACACTGAGACTCTGAGACACAGAGACAGTGAGACACTGAGACAGAGAGACACAGAGACACTGAGACACAGACACACTGAGACACAGAGACGCTGAGACACTGAGACACAGAGACACTGAGACACTGAGACACTGAGACACTGAGACACAGAGACACTGAGACACAGTGACACTGAGACACTGAGACACTGAGTCCCTGAGACTCTTAGACACTGAGACACAGAGACACAGAGACACTGAGGCACTGAGACGCTGAGACCCTGAGACACTGTGACACAGAGTCACTGAGACACAGAGACACTGAGACACAGTGACACTGAGACACTGAGACACTGAGTCCCTGAGACTCTTAGACACTGAGACACAGAGACACTGAGGCACTGAGACGCAGAGACCCTGAGACACTGTGACACAGAGACACTGAGACACAGAGACACTGAGACACAGAGACACTGAGACACTGAGACACTGAGACCCTGAGACCCTGAGACTCTTAGACACTGAGACACAGAGACACTGAGGCACTGAGACACTGAGACACAGAGACACTGAGACACAGTGACACTGAGACACTGAGACCCTGAGACTCTTAGACACAGAGACACAGAGACACAGAGGCACTGAGACGCTGAGACACTGAGACACTGAGACCCTGAGACTCTTAGACACTGAGATACAGAGAGACTGAGACACAGAGACACTGAGACACTGTGACACAGAGACACTGAGACTCAGAGACACTGAGACACTGAGACACTGAGACCCTGAGACTCTTAGACACTGAGACACAGAGAGACTGAGACACAGAGACACTGAGACACAGAGACACTGAAACACTGAGACACAGGGACATTGAGACACTGAGACTCTGAGACACTGAGACACAGAGACACTGAGGAACTGAGGCACTGAGACACAGAGACACTGAGACTCAGATACACTGAGACACTGAGACACAGAGACACAGAGACACTTCGACACAGAAACACTGAGACACTGAGTCTCTGAGACAATGAGACACAGAGACACTGAGACACTGAGACACTGAGACTCTGATACACTGAGACAATGAGACACTGAGACACTGAGGCACAGAGACACTGAGTCACTGAGACACTGAGTTTCTGAGAGACAGAGACACTGAGACACAGAGACACTGAGACACTGAGACGCAGATACACTGAGACAGTGAGACAAAGAGACACTGAGACACTGAGACTCTGAGACACTGAGACACAGAGACACAGAGACACTGAGACTCTGAGACACTGAGACACTGAGACACAGAGACACTGAGACACGAGACATGAGACACTGAGTCACAGAGACTCTGAGACACTGAGACACTGATACACTGAGACACTGAGACGCTAAGATACTGAGGCACAGAGACACTGAGTGACTG
This sequence comes from Carcharhinus amblyrhynchos, assembly GCF_965287045.1. NCBI lineage: Eukaryota > Metazoa > Chordata > Chondrichthyes > Carcharhiniformes > Carcharhinidae > Carcharhinus > Carcharhinus amblyrhynchos. The sequence goes on along the minus strand of NW_027650048.1, from coordinate 83,292 downwards.
AGACACTGCGACTCTGAGACCAAAGACACTGAGACACAGAGACACTGTGACACAGAGACACTGAGACACTGGGACACTGAGACACAGAGACACTGAGACACAGAGACACTGAGACACTGAGGCACTGAGAAACAGGGACACTGAGACACAGAGACACTGAGACAAAGGGACACTGAGACACAGAGTCTCTGATACACTGAGACACTGAGACACTGAGGCACAGAGACACTGAGTCACTTAGACACTGAGACTCTGAGACACAGTGACTCTGAGACACAGAGACACTGAGATGCAGATACACTGAGACACTGAGACACAGAGAACTGAGACACTGAGACACAGAGTCACTGAGACACAGGGACACTGAGACACTGAGACACAGAGACACTGAGACTCTGAGACACTGAGACACTGAGACACAGAGAAACTGAGACACTGAGTTTCTGAGACACTGAGACTCTGAGACACTGAGACACAGAGACACTGAGACACTTAGACACAGAGACACTGAGACACTGAGACTCTGATACACTGAGACACTGAGAATCTGAGACACAGAGACTCTGAGACACAGAGACACTGAGACACAGCGACACTGAGACACTAAGACACTAAGACTCTGATACTCCGAGACACTGAGACACTGAGACTCTGAGACACAGAGGCACTGAGACACTGAGACAGAGAGACACTGAGACACTGAGACACTGAGACACAGAAACACAGAGACACTGAGACACAGAGACACTGAGTCACTGATACTCTGAGACACTGAGACACTGAGACACAGAGACACTGAGACACTGAGACACTGCGAAACAGAGACACTGAGACACTAAGACACTGAGTCTATGAGACACTGAGACACAGAGACACTGAGACACTGAGACTCTGAGGCACTGAGACACTGAGTCACTGAGACTCTGAGACACTGAGAGACAGAGACACTGAGACACAGAGACACTGAGACTCAGATACACTGAGACACTGAGACACAGAGACACTGAGACACAGCGACACTGAGACACTGAGGCACAGAGACACTGAGTCACTCAGACGCTGAGACTCTGAGACACAGAGACACTGAGACACAGAGACACTGAGTCACAGAAACACTGTGACACTGAGACACAGAGACACTGAGACACAGAGACACAGAGACACTGAGACACTGAGACACTGAGACACTGTGACTCTGAGACACTGAGACCCTGAGAATCTGAGACACTGAGACACAGCGACACTGTGACTCTGAGACACTGAGACCCTGAGAATCTGAGACACTGAGACACAGAGACACTGAGACACAGAGACACTGAGACTCAGATACAGTGAGACACTGAGACACATAGACACTGAGACACTTCGACACAGGAACACTGAGACACTGAGACACTGAGTCTCTGAGACAATGAGACACAGAGACACTGAGACACTGAGACACTGAGACTCTGATACACTGAGACAATGAGACACTGAGACACTGAAGCACAGAGACACTGAGTCACAGAGACACTGAGTTTCTGAGACACAGAGACACTGAGACACAGAGACACTGAGTCACTGAAACTCTGAGACACTGAGACACAGAGACACAGATACACTGAGACTCTGAGACACTGAGACACTGAGACACAGAGACACTGAGACACGAGACATGAGACACTGAGTCACAGAGACTCTGAGACACTGAGACACTGAGACTCTGATACACTGAGACACTGAGATACTGAGGCACAGAGACACTGAGTCACTGAGACACTGCGACTCTGAGACCAAAGACACTGAGGCACAGAGACACTGTGACACAGAGACACTGTGACACAGAGACACTGAGACACTGAGACCCTGAGACACTGAGACACTGCGACCCTGAGACCCAGAGACCGAAAGACTCTGAGACACAGAGACTCTGTGACGCTGAGACACTGAGACCCTGACTCACTGAGATGCTGAGACCCTGAGACACTGAGACACAGAGACCCTGAGACCCTGCGACACTGAGTCTCTGAGACCCTGAGACATGAAGCACTGTGACATTGAGACACTGAGACCCTGAGACCCTGAGACACTATGCACTGTGACCCAGAGACCCTGACACACTGAGTCCCTGAGACTCTGAGACACGAGCACAGAGACCCAGAGACCCTGAGACGGTGAGACAGTGAGACAGTGAGACACGGTGACACTGCGGCCTAGACACCCAGAAACCCACAGACCCTGAGATACTGAGACCCTGAGACACTTAGTCCCTGAGACGCTGAGACACTAAGCACTGAGACTCAGAGACTCTGAGACGCTGAGACTCTGAGACCCTGTGACCCAGACCCTGAGACACTGAGGCTCTGAGACACTGAGACACTCAGAACTTGAGACACTGAGACCCTGACACCCTGACACCCTGAGACACTAAGCACTGAGGCCCAGTGACCCTGAGACCCTGAGACACTGAGACACAGAGACACTGAGATCCAGAGACCCAGAAACCCAGAGACGCTGAGACCCAGAGACACTGAGACCCTGAGACACTGAGACACTGCGACCCTGAGACCCAGAGACCGAAAGACTCTGAGACACAGAGACTCTGTGACGCTGAGACACTGAGACCCTGACTCACTGAGATGCTGAGACCCTGAGACACTGAGACACAGAGACCCTGAGACCCTGCGACACTGAGTCTCTGAGACCCTGAGACATGAAGCACTGTGACATTGAGACACTGAGACCCTGAGACACTATGCACTGTGACCCAGAGACCCTGACACACTGAGTCCCTGAGACTCTGAGACACGAGCACAGAGACCCAGAGACCCTGAGACGGTGAGACAGTGAGACAGTGAGACACGGTGACACTGCGACCTAGACACCCAGAAACCCACAGACCCTGAGATACTGAGACCCTGAGACACTTAGTCCCTGAGACGCTGAGACACTAAGCACTGAGACTCAGAGACTCTGAGACGCTGAGACTCTGAGACTCAGAGACCCGGAGACCCAGTTTCCCAGAGACCCTGAGAAACTGAGACCCAAAGGCACCGACACACTGAGGCACTGAGACCCTGAGACACTGAGACGCTGACACGCTGAAACACAGAGACACTGAGACCCTGAGATACTGACACCCTGAGACACTGAGAACCTGAGACCCTGAGACACGGAGGCACTGAGACTCAGACACCCAGAAACCCAGCGACCCTGAGACACTGAGACTCTGAGACCCTGAGACCCGGAGACCCAGTTTCCCAGAGACTCTGGGAAACTGAGATCCTAAGACACCGAGACTCTGAGACACTGAGACCCTGAGCCCCTGAGACACTGAGAGGCTGAGACACTGAGATGCTGAGACGCTGAAACATAGAAACACTGAGACCCTGAGACCCTGAGACTCTGAGACCCTGAGACACGGAGGAACTGAGACCCAGACACCCAGAAACCCAGAGGCCCTGAGACAATGACACTCTGAGACTCTGAGACCCTGAGACCCAGAAACCCAGCCACCCTGAGACACTGAGACCCTGAGACACTGAGACCCTGAGACACTGAGACCCTGAGACATTGAGACACTGAGACCCTGAGACCCAGAGAGCCGGATACCCAGAGACCCAGAGACCCTGAGAAACTGAGACCCTCAGACACTGAGACACAGAGACTCTGAGACACCAAGACACTGAGCCCCTGAGACACTGAGACCCTTACTCACTGAGACCCTGAAACACAGGAACACTGAGACCCTGAGACCCTGAGACACTGAGACATTGACACATTGAGGCACCGAGACCCTGAGTCACTGAACACTGAGAAGCTGAGAGACTGAGACCCTGAGACACTGAAACCCTGAAACACAGAGACACTGAGACCCTGAGACACCGAGACACTGAGATAACCAGACACTGAGACCTTGAGACACTGAGACCCTGACACCCTGAGACCCTGAGACACTGAGACCCTGAGACGCAGAGGCACAGAGAAACTGAGACACTGAGACACAGAGACCCAGACACCCAGAGACTCTGAGACCCCGAGACCCCGAGACCCAGAGACCCAGGGACCCTGATTCCTGCGACACTGAGACCCGGAGACCATGAGACACTAAACACTGAGACACTGAGACATTGAATCCCTGAGACCCAGAAACCCAGAGAACCTGAGACCCAGACACCCAGAGTCCCAGAGACCCAGATAACCATGGACTCTGAGACCCTGAGGCACTGAGACCCTGAGACTCAGAGACCCTCAGACCCAGAGACCCAGAGACACACAGGCCCAGAGACCCTGAGACACTGAAAGCCAGAGACCCTGAGACACTGGGACGTTGAGACCCGGATACCCTGAGACACTGAGACCCTGAGACACTGAGGCCCAGAGGCCCAGAGACCCTGAGACCAAGAGACCCAGAGACCCAGAGTCACTGAGACCCTGAAATATTGAGATACTGAGACCCTGAGATCCTGAGACACTGAGACCGAGAGACACAGAGACACTGAGACCCTGAGACACTGAGACCCAGAGACCCTGAGACACTGAGACACTGGGACCCAGGGACCCTGAAACCCTGAGACCCTGAGACACAGAGACACTGAAACCCTGTGACCCTGAGAAAGTGAGACCCTGAGACTCAGAGACACGGGCACCCTGAGACACAGAGACCAGGAGTCCCAGAGACCCAGACCCTGAGACACTGACACACTGAGACACTGAGACACTGAAACCATGAAACCCTGAAACCCTGAGACCCAGAGACCCAGAGGCCCTGAGACCCTGAGACCTAGAGGCCCTGAGACCCAGAGACACTCAGACCCAGAGACCCTGAGACCCTGAGACCTAGAGGCCCTGAGACCAAGAGACACTGAGACACTCAGACCTTGAGACACTGAAACCCTGACACCCTGAGACCCTGAGACACTAAGCACTGAGGAACAGGGACCCTGAGACACGAAGACACTGAGATCCAGAGACCCAGAAACCCAAAGGCCATGAGACCCAGGGACCCTGAGACACGGAGACACTGTGACCCTGAGACCCTGAGGCCCTGTGGCCCTGAGACCCAGAGACCCTTAGCCGCAGAGACCAAGAGACCCAGAAACCCAGAGACACTGAGACCCTGAGAGACTGAAACACTGAGTCCCAGAGACCCTGAGACCCAGGCCCTGAGGATCTGACACACTGACACTCTGAGACTCTGAGACACTGAGACCCAGAGACCCAGAGGCCCTGAGACTCTGAGATACTGAGACCCTGAGACCCTGAGACACTAAGACACTGAGACACTGAGACCCTGAGACCCTGAGACACTGAGACACTGAGACCCAGAGACACTGAGACCCTGAGACCCTGAGACACTGAGACACTGAGACCCAGAGACACTGAGACCCTGAAACCCTGAGACACTGAGACACTGAGACCCTGACACACTGAGACCCTGAGACCCTGAGACACTGAGACACTGAGACACTGAGACACTGAGACCCTGAGACACTGAGACCCTGAGACCCTGAGGCACTGAGACACTGAGACCCTGAGACCCTGAGACACTGAGACCCTGAGACCCTGAGACTCTGAGACACTGAGTCCCTGCGACACTGAGACATTGAGGCACTGAGACATTGAGGCACTGAGACATTGAGACACTGAGGCCCTGAGACATTCAGTCCCTGAGACCCTGAGATACGAAGCACTGAGACCCAGAGGCTCTGAGACTCTGAGACACGGAGACCCTGAGACCGAGAACCCCAGAGACCCTAAGACAGTGTGACACTGAGACCCTGAGACTCAGAGACCCGGACACCCAGTTTCCCAGAGACCCTGAGAAATTGAGACCCTGAAACACCGAGACCCTGAGACACTGAGACACTAAGACACTGAGACTCTGAGACACTGAGTCCCAGAGACCCAGAGACCCTGAGACCCTGAGACAATGAGACACTGAGACCCCGAAACACTGAGACACTGAGACCCTTAGACCTGAGAAACTGAGACCATTAGACCCTGAAACACAGAGACACTGAGACCCTGAGACACTGAGGCACTGAGACATTGAGACACAGAGACACTGCGACCCAGAGACCCTGAGACACAGAGACCAAGAGACCCTGAGACCCTGAGACCAAGACACCCAGAGACACAGATACCCATGGACCCTGAGACACTGAGGCACTGAGACCCTGAGGCTCAGAGACCCTCAGGCCCAGAGACCCTGAGACCCACATACCCAGAGACCCTGAGACATTGAGACACTGAGGCCCTGAGACCCTGAGACACTGAGACCCTGAGGCACAGAGTCCCTGAGACACTGAGACACTGAGACGCTGAGACACTGAGGCCCTGAGACACAGAGACACTGAGACACTGAGACACAGAGACACTGAGACACTGAGACCCTGAGACTCTGAGACACAGAGACACTGACGGACTGAGACACTTAGACACTGAGACACAGAGACACTGAGACAAAGAGACACTGAGACACTGAGACACTGACGCACTGTGACAGTGAGACACTGAGACTCTGAGACACTGAGACACAGAGAGACAGAGACACTGAGACACAGTGACACTGAGACATTGAGACACTGACACAGAGACACTGAGACACAGAGACAATGTGACACTGAGACACTAGGACACTGAGGCACTGAGACACAGAGGCACTGAGACACAGATACACTGAGACACTGAGACTCTGAGACACGGAGACTCTGAGACACAGAGACACTGAGACGCAGATACACTGAGACACTGCGACACAGAGACACTGAGACGCAGATACACTGAGACACTGCGACACAGAGACACTGAGACACAGAGACACTGAGACACAGAGACACGGAGAAACTGAGACTCAGAGACACTGAGAAACTGAGGCACAGAGACACTGAGTCACTGAGACACTGAGACTCTGAGGCCCAGAGACACTGAGACACAGAGACACAGAGACACTGAGACACTGAGACACTGAGATTCAGATACACTGAGACACTGAGACACTGAGACACGGAGACACTGAGACACTGAGACAATGAGACACAGAGACACTGAGAAACAGCGACACTGAGACACAGAGACACTGAGGCACAGAGACACTGACACTCTGATACACTGAGACACTGAGACTCTGAGACACAGAGACACTGAGACACAGAGACACTGAGTCACAGAAACACTGTGACACTGAGACACAGAGACACTGAGAAACAGAGACACAGAGACACAGAGACACTGAGACACTGAGACACTGTGACTCTGAGACACTGAGACCCTGAGAATCTGAGACACTGAGACACAGAGACACTGAGACACAGAGACACTGAGACTCAGATACACTGAGACACTGAGACACAGAGACACTGAGACACTTCGACACAGGAACACTGAGACACTGAGACACTGAGTCTCTGAGACAATGAGACACAGAGACACTGAGACACTGAGACACTGAGACTCTGATACACTGAGACAATGAGACACTGAGACACTGAGGCACAGAGACACTGAGTCACAGAGACACTGAGTTTCTGAGACACAGAGACACTGAGACACAGAGACACTGAAACTCTGAGACACTGAGACACAGAGACACAGATACACTGAGACTCTGAGACACTGAGACACTGAGACACAGAGACACTGAGACACGAGACATGAGACACTGAGTCACAGAGACTCTGAGACACTGAGACACTGAGACTCTGATACACTGAGACACTGAGATACTGAGGCACAGAGACACTGAGTCACTGAGACACTGCGACTCTGAGACCAAAGACACTGAGGCACAGAGACACTGTGACACAGAGACACTGAGACACGGAGACACTGAGACACAGAGACACAGAGACACTGTGACACAGAGACACTGAGACACTGAGACACAGGGACACTGAGACACAGAGACACTGAGACACTGAGACACAGAGACACTGAGACAAAGGGACACTGAGACACAGAGTCTCTGATACACTGAGACACTGAGATACTGAGGCACAGAGACACTGAGACACAGAGACACTGAGACACTGAGACACAGATTCACTGAGACACAGGGACACTGAGACACTGAGCCACAGAGACACTGAGACTCTGAGACACTGAGACACTGAGACACAGAGAAACTGAGACACTGTGTTTCTGAGACACTGAGACTCTGAGACACTGAGACACAGAGACACTGAGACACTTAGACACAGAGACACTGAGACACTGAGACTCTGATACACTGAGACACTGAGAATCTGAGACACAGAGAAACTGAGACACAGAGACACTGAGACACAGAGAAACTGAGACACTGTGTTTCTGAGACACTGAGACTCTGAGACACTGAGACACAGAGACACTGAGACACTTAGACACAGAGACACTGAGACACTGAGACTCTGATACACTGAGACACTGAGAATCTGAGACACAGAGAAACTGAGACAAAGAGACACTGAGACACAGAGACACTGAGACACAGCGACACTGAGACACTAAGACACTAAGACTCTGATACTCCGAGACACTGAGACACTGAGACTCTGAAACACAGAGGCATTGAGACACTGAGACACAGAGACACTGAGACACAGAAACACAGAGACACTGAGACACAGAGACACTGAGTCACTGAGACACTGAGACACTGAGACACTGAGACACTGCGAAACAGAGACACTGAGACACTGAGTCTATGAGACACTGAGACACAGAGACACTGAGACAATGAGACACAGATACAATGAGACATGGAGACACAGAGACACTGAGTCACTGAGACACTGAGACTCTGAGACACAGAGAAACTGAGACACAGAGACACTGAGAAACTGAGACGCAGATACACAGAGACTCTGAGACACAGAGACACTGAGACACAGAGCCACTGAGACTCAGATACACTGAGACACTGAGACACAGAGACACTGAGACACAGATACACTGAGACACTGAGACACTGAGACACTGAGACACAGCGACACTGAGACACAGCGACACTGAGACACAGCGACACTGAGACACTGAGACACAGAGACACTGAGGCACAGAGACACTGAGTCACTCAGACACTGAGACTCTGAGACACAGAGGCACTGAGACACAGAGACACTGAGTCACAGATACACTGTGACACTGAGACACAGAGACACTGAGACACAGTGACACAGAGACACTGAGACACTGTGACTCTGAGACACTGAGACACTGAGACCCTGAGAATCTGAGACACTGAGACACAGAGACACTGAGCCAAAGAGACACTGAGACCCAGTGGCACAGAGACACTGAGACACTGAGACACAGAGACAGTGAGGCACAGAGACACTGAGTCACTCAGACACTGAGACTCTGAGACACAGAGACACTGAGACACAGAGACACAGAGTCACAGAAACACTGTGACACTGAGACACAGAGACACTGAGACACAGAGACACTGAGACACTGTGACTCTGACACACTGAGACACTGAGACCCTGAGAATCTGAGACACTGAGGCACAGAGACACTGAGACACTGAGACACAGAGACACTGAGACACTGAGACACTAAGACTATGAGACACTGAGACACAGAGACACTGAGACACAGAGACACTGAGACTCTGGTACACCGAGACACTGAGACACTGAGACACTGAGACACTGAGACACAGAGACACAGAGACACAGAGACACTGAGACACTGAGACACTGAGACACAGAGACTCTGAGACTCTGAGACACAGAGACAAAGATACACTGAGACACAGAGACACAGAGACACTGAGACAGTGAGACACTGAGACACTGAGACACTGAGACACTGAGACGCAGATACACTGTGACACTGAGACACTGAGACACTGAGACACTGAGACACAGAGACACTGTGACTCTGAGACACTGAGACACTGAGAATCTGAGACACTGAGACACAGAATCACTGAGATGCAGAGACACTGAGACCCTGTGACACTGAGACACAGAGACACTGAGACACTGAGGCACAGAGACACTGAGACACTTAGACACAGAGACACTTAGACACTAAGACTATGAGACACTGAGACACAGAGACACTGAGACACAGAGACACTGAGACTCTGAGACACAGAGACACTAAGACACTGAGACACTGATACACTGAGACTGAGACACAGAGACACTGAGACACTGAGGCACTGAGACAATGAGACACAGAGACAGTGAGACACTGAGACAGAGAGACACTGAGACACAGAGACACTGAGACACTGAGACTCTGAGACACTGAGACACAGAGACGCTGAGACACTGAGACACAGAGACACTGAGACACAGAGACACTGAGACACTGATACACTTAGACTCTGAGACACTGAGACTCTGAGACACTGAGACACAGAGACACAGAGACACTGAGACTCTGAGACACTGAGACACTGAGACATAGAGACTCTGAGACAATGAGACACAGAGACAAAGATACACTGAGACACAGAGACACTGAGACAGTGAGACACTGAGACACTGAGACACTGAGACACTGAGACGCAGATACACTGTGACACTGAGACACTGAGACACAGAGACACTGAGACACAGAGACACTGTGACTCTGAGACACTGAGACACTGAGAATCTGAGACACTGAGACACAGAATCACTGAGATGCAGAGACACTGAGACCCTGTGACACTGAGACACAGAGACACTGAGACACTGAGACACTTAGACACAGAGACACTTAGACACTAAGACTATGAGACACTGAGACACAGAGACCCTGAGACACAGAGACACTGAGACTCTGAGACACAGAGACACTAAGACACTGAGACACTGATACACTGAGACTGAGACACAGAGACACTGAGACACTGAGGCACAGAGACACAGAGACACAGAGACACTGAGACTCTGATACACTGAGACACTGAGACTCTGAGACACAGAGACACTGAGACACAGAGACACTGAGACAATGAGACACAGAGACAGTGAGACACTGAGACAGAGAGACACTGAGACACAGAGACACTGAGACACTGAGACTCTGAGACACTGAGACACAGAGACGCTGAGACACTGAGACACAGAGACACTGAGACACAGAGACACTGAGACACTGATACACTTAGACTCTGAGACTCCGAGACACTGAGACACAGAGACACTGAGACACTGAGACACTGAGACACAGAGACACTGAGACACAGTGAAACTGAGACACTGAGACACTGAGTCCCTGAGACTCTTAGACACTGAGACACAGAGACACTGAGGAACTGAGACGCTGAGACCCTGAGACACTGTGACACAGAGACACTGAGACACAGAGACACTGAGACACAGAGACACAGAGACTCTGAGACACAGAGACACTGAGACACTGAGACTCTTAGACACTGAGACACAGAGAGACTGAGACACAGAGACACTGAGACACAGAGACACTGAAACACTGAGACACAGGGACATTGAGAAACTGAGACACTGAGACACTGAGGCACTGAGGCACTGAGACACAGAGACACTGAGACTCAGATACACTGAGACACTGAGACACAGAGACACTGAGAAACTTCGACACAGAAACACTGAGACACAGAGACACTGAGTCTCTGAGACAATGAGAAACAGAGACGCTGAGACACTGAGACACTGAGACTCTGATACACTGCGACAATGAGACACTGAGACACTGAGGCACAGAGACACTGAGTCACTGAGACACTGAGTTTCTGAGACACAGAGACACTGAGACACAGATACACTGAGACACTGAGACACAGATACACTGAGACACTGAGACACAGAGACACTGAGACACAGAGACACTGAGATTCTGAGACACTGAGACACTGAGACTCTGAGACACTGAGACACTGAGACACTGAGACTCTGATACACTGAGACACTGTGAATCTGAGACACAGAGAGACTGAGACACAGAGACACTGAGACACAGAGACACTGAGACACAGCGACACTGAGACACTAAGACCCTAAGGCTCTGATACTCCAAGACACTGAGACACTGAGACTCTGAGACACAGAGACACTGAGACACTGAGACACAGAGACACTGAGACACTGAGACACAGAGACACTGAGTCACTGAGACTCTGAGACACTGAGACACTGAGACACAGAGACACTGAGACACTGCGAAACAGAGACACTGAGACACTGAGACACTAAGACTATGAGACACTGAGACACAGAGACACTGAGACTCTGAGGCATTGAGACACTGAGTCACTGAGACTCTGAGACACTGAGACACAGAGACACAAAGACACTGAGACAATGAGACACAGATTCAATGAGACAAGGAGACACAGAGACACTGAGTCACTGAGACACTGAGACTCTGCGACACAGAGAAACTGAGACACAGAGACACTGAGACACTGAGACACTGAGACGCAGATACACTGAGACTCTGAGACACAGAGACACTGAGACACAGAGACACTGAGACTAAGATACACTGAGACACTGAGACACAGAGATACTGAGACACTGAGACACAGATACACTGAGACACTGAGATACTGAGACACAGAGACACTGAGACACTGAGACACAGCGACACTGAGACACTGAGACACTGAGACACAGGGACACTGAGTCACTCAGACACTGAGACTCTGAGACACAGAGACACTGAGACACAGAGACACTGAGTCACAGATACACTGTGACACTGAGACACAGAGACACTGAGACACAGAGACACAGAGACACTGAGACACTGAGACACAGGGACACTGTGACTCTGAGACACTGAGACACTGAGACCCTGAGAATCCGAGACACTGAGACACTGAGACCCAGTGACACAGAGACACTGAGACACAGAGACACTGAGGCACAGAGACACTGAGTCACTCAGACACTGAGACACTGAGACACAGAGACACTGTGACACTGAGATACTGAGACACAGAGACACTGAGACACAGCGACACTGAGACACTGAGACACTGAGACACTGAGACCCAGTGACACAGAGACACTGAGACACTGAGACACAGAGACACTGAGGCACAAAGACACTGAGTCACTCAGACACTGAGACACTGAGACACAGAGACACTGTGGCACTGAGATACTGAGACACAGAGACACTGAGACACTGAGACACAGCGACACTGAGACACTGAGACACTGAGGCACAGGGACACTGAGTCACTCAGACACTGAGACTCTGAGACACAGAGACAATGAGACACAGAGACACTGAGTCACAGATACACTGTGACACTGAGACACAGAGACACTGAGACACAGAGACACTGAGACACTGAGACACTGAGACACTGTGACTCTGAGACACTGAGACACTGAGACCCTGAGAATCTGAGACACTGAGACACAGAGACACTGAGACACAGAGACACTGAGACCCAGTGACACAGATACACTGTGACACTGAGACACAGAGACACTGAGACACAGAGACACAGAGACACTGAGACACTGAGACACAGAGACACTGTGACTCTGAGACATTGAGACACTGAGACCCTGAGAATCTGAGACACTGAGACACTGAGACACAGAGACACTGAGACCCAGTGACACAGAGACACTGAGACACTGAGACACAGAGACACTGAGTCACAGATACACTGTGACACTGAGACACAGAGACACTGAGACACAGAGACACAAAGACACTGAGACACTGAGACACTGAGACACTTAGACACAGAGACACTGAGACACTGAGACACTGAGACACAGAGACACAGAGACACTGAGACACTGAGACACTGAGACACTGAGACTCTGAGACGCTGAGACACAGAGACAAAGATACACTGAGACACAGAGACACTGAGACAGTGAGACACTGAGACACTGAGACACTGAGTCACTGAGACACTGCGACTCTGAGACACAAAGACACTGAGACACAGAGGCACTGTGTCACAGAGTCACTGAGACACTGGGACACTGAGACACAGAGACACTGAGACACAGAGACACTGTGACACAGAGACACTGAGACACAGAGACACAAAGACACTGAGACACTGAGACACTGAGACTCTGAGGCACAGAGACACTGAGACACTTAGACACAGAGACACTGAGACACTGAGACACTGAGACACAGAGACACAGAGTCACTGAGTCTCTGAGACACTGAGACACTGAGACACAGAGACTCTGAGACTCTGAGACACAGAGACAATGATACACTGAGACACAGAGACACTGAGACAGTGAGACACTGAGACACTGAGACACAGAGACACTGAGACACTGAGACGCAGATACACTGTGACACTGAGACACTGATACACTGAGACACTGAGACACTGTGACTCTGAGACACTGAGACACTGAGAATCTGAGACACTGAGACACAGAGTCACTGAGATGCAGAGACACTGAGACCCTGTGACACTGAGACACTGAGACACAGAGACACTGAAACACTGAGGCACAGAGACACTGAGACACTTAGACACAGAGACACTTAGACACTAAGACTATGAGACACTGAGACACAGAGACACTGAGACACAGAGACACTGAGACTCTGAGACACAGAGACACTAAGACACTGAGGCACTGATACACTGAGACTGAGACACAGAGACAGAGAGACACAGAGACACTGAGACACAGAGACACTGAGACTCTGAGACACTGAGACACAGAGACGCTGAGACACTGAGACACAGAGACACTGAGACACTTTGACACAGAAACACTGAGACACTGAGAGACTGAGTCTCTGAGACAATGAGAAACAGAGACACTGAGACACTGAGACACTGAGACTCTGATACACTGCGACAATGAGGCACTGAGACACTGAGACACTGAGGCACAGAGACACTGAGACAGTGAGACAAAGAGACACTGAGACACAGAGACACTGAGACACAGAGACACTGAGATTCTGAGACACTGAGACTCTGAGACACTGAGACACAGTGACACAGGGACACAGAGACACTGAGACTCTGAGGCACTGAGACACTGAGACACAGAGACACTGAGACTCAAGACTTGAGACACTGAGTCACAGAGAATCTGAGACACTGAGACACTGAGACTCTGACACACTGAGACACTGAGATACTGAGGCACAGAGACACTGAGTCACTGAGACACTGCGACTCTGAGACACAATGACACTGAGACACAGAGACTCTGAGACACTGAGACACAGAGACACTGAGGCACTGTGACACAGAGACAATGAGACACAGAGACACTGAGACACTGAGACACTGTGACACAGAGACAGTGAGATACAGAGACACTGAGGCACAGAGACACTGAGACACTTAGACACAGAGACACTGAGACACTGAGACTATGAGACACTGAGACACAGAGACTCTGAGATACAGAGACACTGAGACTCTGATACACTGTGAAACTGAGACACTAAGACACTGAGACTCTGAGACGCTGTGACACTGAGACACTGAGACACTGAGACACTGTGACACAGAGGCACTGAGACACAGAGACACTGAGACACAGAGACACTGAGACACTGAGACACAGGGACACTGAGACACAGAGACACTCAGACACAGAGACACTCAGATACTGAGACACTGAGGCACTGAGACAATGAGAGTATGAGACACTGAGACACTGAGACACTGAGACACAGAGAGACAGAGACACTGAGACACTGAGACACAGATACACTGAGACACTGAGACACAGAGACACAGAAACACTGAGACTCAGATACGCTGAGACACTGAGACACTGAGACACAGAGACACTGAGACACTGAGACACAGATACACTGAGACTCTGAGACACTGTGACACAGAGACACAGAGACACTGAGACACTTGGACACTGTGAATCTGAGACACTGAGACACAAAGACACTGAGACACTGAGACACAGAGACACTGAGACACTGAGGCACTGTGACACACAGACACTGAGACTCTGAGACACTGAAACACAGATACTGAGCCACAGAGACACTGAGACACTGAAACTCTGAGACACTGAGACACAGAGACACTGAGTCTCTGAGACACTGAGTCACTGAGACACAGAGACACTGAGAAACACAGACACTGAGACACTGAGACACTGAGACTCTCAGTCACTAGGACACTGAGACACTTAGACACAGAGACACTGAGACACAGAGATCCTGAGACACAATGACTCTGAGACACTGATACTCTGAGACACAGAGACACTGACACTCTGAGACACTGAGACAGTGAGACACTGAGACGCTGTGACACAGAGACACTGAGACACAGAGACACAGAGACTCTGATACACTGAGACACTGAGACACTGAGACACTGAGACTCTGATACACTGAGACACTGAGACACTGAGACACTGAGACTCCGAGACACAGTGACACAGTGACACAGAGACACTGAGACACAGAGACACTGAGAGAATGAGACACAGAGACAGTGAGACACTGAGACAGAGAGACACAGAGACACTGAGACACAGAGACACTGAGACACTGAGACACTGAGACAGTGAGACACAGAGACACTGAGACACAGAGACACTGAGACACTGAGACACTGAGACAGTGAGACACTGAGACAATGAGACACAGAGACAGTGAGACACTGAGACAGAGTGACACAGAGACTCTGAGACACTGAGACACTGAGACTCTGAGACACTGAGACACAGAGACGCTGAGACACTGAGACACAGAGACACTGAGACACAGAGACACTGAGACACTGATACACTGAGACGCAGATACACTGAGACAGTGAGACAAAGAGTCACTGAGACACTGAGACACTGAAACACTGAGACAAAGAGACACAGAGACACTGAAACACTGAGACAAAGAGACACAGAGACACTGAAACAGTGAGACAAAGAGACACTGAGACACAGAGACGCAGAGACACTGAGACTCTGAGACTCTGAGACTCAGAGACACAGAGACACTGAGACACTGAGACTCTGGGACACAGAGACACAGAGACTCTGAGACTCAGAGACACTGAGACACAGAGACACAGATACACTGAGACACTGAGACACAGAGACACTGAGACTCTGAGACACTGAGACACAGAAACACTGAGACTCTGAGACTCAGAGACACTGAGACACTGAGACACTGAGACACAGAGGCACTGAGACACCGAGACTCAGAGACACTGAGACACAGATACACTGAGACTCTGAGACTCAGAGACACTGAGAAACTGAGACACTGAGACACAGAGACACTGAGACACCGAGACTCAGAGACACTGAGACACAGATACACTGAGACACTGAGACACAGAGACACTGAGACTCAGAGACACTGAGACACAGAGACACTGAGACTCTGAGACACTGAGACACAGACACGCTGAGACACAGAGACACTGAGACTCTGAGACTCAGAGACACTGAGACACTGAGACAGTGAGACACAGAGACGCTGAGACACTGAGACACAGAGACACTGAGACTCTGAGACTCTGAGACACTGAGACAAAGAGACACTGAGACTCTGAGACTCTGAGACTCTGAGACACAGAGACACTGATACACAGAGACACTGAGACTCTGAGACTCTGAGACTCTGAGATGCTGGACACAGAGACACTGAGACTCTGAGACTCAGAGACACTGAGACACTGAGACACAGAGACGCTGAGACACTGAGACACAGAGACACTGAGACTCTGAGACCCTGAGACACTGAGACAAAGAGACACTGAGACTCTGAGACTCAGAGACACAGAGACACTGAGACACTGAGACACAGAGACGCTGAGACACTGAGACACAGAGACACTGAGACTCTGAGACTCAGAGACACTGAGACACGGAGACACAGAGACACTGAGACTCTGAGACTCAGAGACACAGAGACACTGAGACACAGAGACACTGAGACTCTGAGACTCAGAGACTCTGAGACACAGAGACACTGATACTCTGAGACTCTGAGACACAGAGACGCTGATACACAGAGACACTGAGACTCTGAGACTCTGAGACTCTGAGACTCTGAGACACAGAGACACTGAGACTCTGAGACACAGAGACGCTGAGACACTGAGACACAGAGACACTGAGACTCTGAGACTCTGAGACACAGAGACGCTGAGACACTAAGACTCTGAGACTCTGAGACACAGAGACGCTGAGACACTGAGACACAGAGACACTGAGACTCTGAGACTCAGAGACACTGAGACACTGAGACACAGAGGCGCTGAGACACTGAGACACAGAGACACTGAGACTCTGAGACACTGAGACTCTGAGAATCTGAGACACAGAGACGCTGAGACACTGAGACACAGAGACACTGAGACTCTGAGACTCTGAGACACAGAGACGCTGAGACACTGAGACTCTGAGACTCTGAGACACAGAGACGCTGAGACACTGAGACACAGAGACACTGAGACTCTGAGACTCAGAGACACTGAGACACTGAGACACAGAGGCGCTGAGACACTGAGACACAGAGACACTGAGACTCTGAGACTCAGAGACACTGAGACTCTGAGACTCAGAGACACTGAGGCACTGAGACACAGAGACACTGAGACTCTGAGACTCAGAGACACTGAGGCACTGAGACACAGAGACACTGAGACTCTGAGATTCTGAGACTCAGAGACACAGAGACACTGAGACACAGAGACACTGTGACTCTGAGACTCTGAGACTCTGAGACTCTGAGACTCAGAGACACTGAGGCACTGAGACACAGAGACACTGAGACTCTGAGACTCAGAGACACTGAGGCACTGAGACACAGAGACACTGAGACTCTGAGATTCTGAGACACAGAGGCGCTGAGACACTGAGACACTGAGACACTGAGACTCTGAGACTCAGAGACACTGAGACTCTGAGACTCAGAGACACTGAGACACTGACACACTGAGACGCTGAGACACTGAGACTCTGAGACGCTGAGACTCTGAGACACTGAGACAAAGAGACACTGAGACTCTGAGACTCAGAGACACTGAGACACTGAGACACTGAGACGCTGAGACACTGAGACAAAGAGACACTGAGACTCTGAGACTCAGAGACACTGAGACACTGAGACACTGAGACGCTGAGACACTGAGACTCTGAGACGCTGAGACTCTGAGACACTGAGACAAAGAGACACTGAGACTCTGAGACTCAGAGACACTGAGACACTGAGACACTGAGACGCTGAGACACTGAGACTCTGAGACGCTGAGACTCTGAGACACTGAGACAAAGAGACACTGAGACTCTGAGACTCAGAGACACTGAGACACTGAGACACTGAGACGCTGAGACACTGAGACTCTGAGACGCTGAGACTCTGAGACACTGAGACAAAGAGACACTGAGACTCTGAGACTCAGAGACACTGAGACACTGAGACGCTGAGACACTGAGACTCTGAGACGCTGAGACTCTGAGACACTGAGACAAAGAGACACTGAGACTCTGAGACTCAGAGACACTGAGACACTGAGACACTGAGACACAGAGACTCAGAGACACTGAGACACTGAGACACTGAGACGCTGAGACACTGAGACACAGAGACACTGAGACTCTGAGACTCAGAGACACTGAGACACTGAGACACAGAGACACTGAGACTCTGAGACTCAGAGACACAGAGACACTGAGACTCAGAGACACTGAGACACTGAGACACTGAGGCACAGAGACACTGAGACTCTGAGACTCAGAGACACTGAGACACTGAGACACTGAGACGCTGAGACACTGAGACTCTGAGACGCTGAGACTCTGAGACACTGAGACAAAGAGACACTGAGACAAAGAGACACTGAGACTCTGAGACTCAGAGACACAGAGACACTGAGACTCAGAGACACTGAGACACTGAGACACTGAGGCACAGAGACACTGAGACTCTGAGACTCAGAGACACTGAGACACTGAGACGCTGAGACACTGAGACTCTGAGACGCTGAGACTCTGAGACGCTGAGACTCTGAGACACTGAGACAAAGAGACACTGAGACTCTGAGACTCAGAGACACTGAGACACTGAGACACTGAGACGCTGAGACACTGAGACTCTGAGACGCTGAGACTCTGAGACTCAGAGACACTGAGACACTGAGACACAGAGACACTGAGACTCTGAGACTCAGAGACACAGAGACACTGAGACACAAAGACACTGAGACACTGAGACACTGAGACTCTGAGGCACAGAGACACTGAGACACTTAGACACAGAGACACTGAGATACTGAGACACTGAGACACAGAGACACAGAGTCACTGAGTCTCTGAGACACTGAGACACTGAGACACAGAGACTCTGAGACTCTGAGACACAGAGACAATGATACACTGAGACACAGAGACACTGAGACAGTGAGACGCTGAGACACTGAGACTCTGAGACGCTGAGACTCTGAGACACTGAGACAAAGAGACACTGAGACTCTGAGACTCAGAGACACTGAGACACTGAGACACTGAGACACTGAGACTCTGAGACGCTGAGACTCTGAGACACTGAGACACTGAGACACAGAGACACTGAGACTCTGAGACTCAGAGACACAGAGACACTGAGACTCAGAGACACTGAGACACTGAGACACTGAGGCACAGAGACACTGAGACTCTGAGACTCAGAGACACTGAGACACTGAGACGCTGAGACACTGAGACTCTGAGACGCTGAGACTCTGAGACGCTGAGACTCTGAGACACTGAGACAAAGAGACACTGAGACTCTGAGACTCAGAGACACTGAGACACTGAGACGCTGAGACACTGAGACTCTGAGACGCTGAGACTCTGAGACGCTGAGACTCTGAGACACTGAGACAAAGAGACACTGAGACTCTGAGACTCAGAGACACTGAGACACTGAGACACTGAGACGCTGAGACACTGAGACTCTGAGACGCTGAGACTCTGAGACTCAGAGACACGGAGACACTGAGACTCAGAGACACTGAGACACTGAGACACTGAGACGCTGAGACACTGAGACACAGAGACACTGAGACTCTGAGACTCAGAGACACTGAGACACTGAGACACAGAGACACTGAGACTCTGAGACTCAGAGACACAGAGACACTGAGACTCAGAGACACTGAGACACTGAGACACTGAGGCACAGAGACACTGAGACTCTGAGACTCAGAGACACTGAGACACTGAGACACTGAGACGCTGAGACACTGAGACTCTGAGACGCTGAGACTCTGAGACACTGAGACAAAGAGACACTGAGACAAAGAGACACTGAGACTCTGAGACTCAGACACAGAGACACTGAGACACAGAGACACTGAGACTCTGAGACTCAGAGACACAGAGACACTGAGACTCAGAGACACTGAGACACTGAGACACTGAGGCACAGAGACACTGAGACTCTGAGACTCAGAGACACTGAGACACTGAGACACTGAGACGCTGAGACACTGAGACTCTGAGACGCAGAGACTCTGAGACGCTGAGACTCTGAGACACTGAGACAATGAGACACTGAGACAAAGAGACACTGAGACTCTGAGACTCAGAGACACTGAGACACTGAGACACAGAGACACTGAGACTCTGAGACTCAGAGACACAGAGACACTGAGACACAAAGACACTGAGACACTGAGACACTGAGACTCTGAGGCACAGAGACACTGAGACACTTAGACACAGAGACACTGAGATACTGAGACACTGAGACACAGAGACACAGAGTCACTGAGTCTCTGAGACACTGAGACACTGAGACACAGAGACTCTGAGACTCTGAGACACAGAGACAATGATACACTGAGACACAGAGACACTGAGACAGTGAGACGCTGAGACACTGAGACTCTGAGACGCTGAGACTCTGAGACACTGAGACAAAGAGACACTGAGACTCTGAGACTCAGAGACACTGAGACACTGAGACACAGAGACACTGAGACTCTGAGTCTCAGAGACACAGAGACACTGAGACACAGAGACACTGAGACTCTGAGACTCTGAGACTCAGAGACACTGAGACACTGAGACTCTGAGACACTGAGACAAAGAGACACTGAGACAAAGAGACACTGAGACTCTGAGACTCAGAGACACTGAGACACTGAGACACAGAGACACTGAGACTCTGAGACTCAGAGACACAGAGACACTGAGACTCAGAGACACTGAGACACTGAGACACTGAGGCACAGAGACACTGAGACTCTGAGACTCAGAGACACTGAGACACTGAGACACTGAGACGCTGAGACACTGAGACTCTGAGACGCTGAGACTCTGAGACGCTGAGACTCTGAGACACTGAGACAAAGAGACACTGAGACTCTGAGACTCAGAGACACTGAGACACTGAGACACTGAGACGCTGAGACACTGAGACTCTGAGACGCTGAGACTCTGAGACGCTGAGACTCTGAGACACTGAGACAAAGAGACACTGAGACTCTGAGACTCAGAGACACTGAGACACTGAGACACTGAGACGCTGAGACACTGAGACTCTGAGACGCTGAGACTCTGAGACTCAGAGACACTGAGACACTGAGACACAGAGACACTGAGACTCTGAGACTCAGAGACACAGAGACACTGAGACACAGAGACACTGAGACTCTGAGACTCTGAGACTCAGAGACACTGAGACACTGAGACACTGAGACGCTGAGACACTGAGACTCTGAGACGCTGAGACTCTGAGACACTGAGACAAAGAGACACTGAGACTCTGAGACTCAGAGACACTGAGACACTGAGACACAGAGACACTGAGACTCTGAGTCTCAGAGACACAGAGACACTGAGACACAGAGACACTGAGACTCTGAGACTCTGAGACTCAGAGACACTGAGACACTGAGACACTGAGACACTGAGACGCTGAGACACTGAGACTCTGAGACGCTGAGACTCTGAGACACTGAGACAAAGAGACACTGAGACTCTGAGACTCAGAGACACTGAGACACTGAGACACTGAGACGCTGAGACACTGAGACTCTGAGACGCTGAGACTCTGAGACACTGAGACAAAGAGACACTGAGACTCTGAGACTCAGAGACACTGAGACACTGAGACACTGAGACGCTGAGACACTGAGACTCTGAGACGCTGAGACTCTGAGACACTGAGACAAAGAGACACTGAGACCCTGAGACTCAGAGACACTGAGACACTGAGACACAGAGACTCAGAGACACTGAGACACTGAGACACTGAGACGCTGAGACACTGAGACACAGAGACACTGAGACTCTGAGTCTCAGAGACACAGAGACACTGAGACACAGAGACACTGAGACTCTGAGACTCTGAGACTCAGAGACACTGAGACACTGAGACTCTGAGACACTGAGACAAAGAGACACTGAGACAAAGAGACACTGAGACTCTGAGACTCAGAGACACTGAGACACTGAGACACAGAGACACTGAGACTCTGAGACTCAGAGACACAGAGACACTGAGACTCAGAGACACTGAGACACTGAGACACTGAGGCACAGAGACACTGAGACTCTGAGACTCAGAGACACTGAGACACTGAGACACTGAGACGCTGAGACACTGAGACTCTGAGACGCTGAGACTCTGAGACGCTGAGACTCTGAGACACTGAGACAAAGAGACACTGAGACTCTGAGACTCAGAGACACTGAGACACTGAGACACTGAGACGCTGAGACACTGAGACTCTGAGACGCTGAGACTCTGAGACGCTGAGACTCTGAGACACTGAGACAAAGAGACACTGAGACTCTGAGACTCAGAGACACTGAGACACTGAGACACTGAGACGCTGAGACACTGAGACTCTGAGACGCTGAGACTCTGAGACTCAGAGACACTGAGACACTGAGACACAGAGACACTGAGACTCTGAGACTCAGAGACACAGAGACACTGAGACACAGAGACACTGAGACTCTGAGACTCTGAGACTCAGAGACACTGAGACACTGAGACACTGAGACGCTGAGACACTGAGACTCTGAGACGCTGAGACTCTGAGACACTGAGACAAAGAGACACTGAGACTCTGAGACTCAGAGACACTGAGACACTGAGACACAGAGACACTGAGACTCTGAGTCTCAGAGACACAGAGACACTGAGACACAGAGACACTGAGACTCTGAGACTCTGAGACTCAGAGACACTGAGACACTGAGACACTGAGACACTGAGACGCTGAGACACTGAGACTCTGAGACGCTGAGACTCTGAGACACTGAGACAAAGAGACACTGAGACTCTGAGACTCAGAGACACTGAGACACTGAGACACTGAGACGCTGAGACACTGAGACTCTGAGACGCTGAGACTCTGAGACACTGAGACAAAGAGACACTGAGACTCTGAGACTCAGAGACACTGAGACACTGAGACACTGAGACGCTGAGACACTGAGACTCTGAGACGCTGAGACTCTGAGACACTGAGACAAAGAGACACTGAGACCCTGAGACTCAGAGACACTGAGACACTGAGACACAGAGACTCAGAGACACTGAGACACTGAGACACTGAGACGCTGAGACACTGAGACACAGAGACACTGAGACTCTGAGACTCAGAGACACTGAGACACTGAGACACAGAGACACTGAGACTCTGAGACTCAGAGACACAGAGACACTGAGACTCAGAGACACTGAGACACTGAGACACTGAGGCACAGAGACACTGAGACTCTGAGACTCAGAGACACTGAAACACTGAGACACTGAGACGCTGAGACACTGAGACTCTGAGACGCTGAGACTCTGAGACACTGAGACAAAGAGACACTGAGACTCTGAGACTCAGAGACACTGAGACACTGAGACACTGAGACGCTGAGACACTGAGACTCTGAGACGCTGAGACTCTGAGACACTGAGACAAAGAGACACTGAGACTCTGAGACTCAGAGACACTGAGACACTGAGACACTGAGACACTGAGACGCTGAGACACTGAGACTCTGAGACGCTGAGACTCTGAGACACTGAGACAAAGAGACACTGAGACTCTGAGACTCAGAGACACTGAGACACTGAGACACTGAGACGCTGAGACACTGAGACTCTGAGACGCTGAGACTCTGAGACACTGAGACAAAGAGACACTGAGACTCTGAGACTCAGAGACACTGAGACACTGAGACACAGAGACTCAGAGACACTGAGACGCTGAGACACTGAGACGCTGAGACACTGAGACACAGAGACACTGAGACTCTGAGACTCAGAGACACTGAGACACTGAGACACTGAGACGCTGAGACACTGAGACTCTGAGAAGCTGAGACTCTGAGACACTGAGACAAAGAGACACTGAGACACAGAGACACTGAGACTCTGAGACTCTGAGACTCAGAGAAACTGAGACACTGAGACACTGAGACGCTGAGACACTGAGACTCTGAGACGCTGAGACTCTGAGACACTGAGACACAGAGACACTGAGACTCTGAGACTCTGAGACTCAGAGAAACTGAGACACTGAGACACTGAGACGCTGAGACACTGAGACTTTGAGACGCTGAGACTCTGAGACACTGAGACAAAGAGACACTGAGACTCTGAGACTCTGAGACTCAGAGACACTGAGACACTGAGACACAGAGACACTGAGACTCTGAGACTCAGAGACACTGAGACACTGAGACACAGAGACACTGAGACTCTGAGACTCTGAGACACTGAGACACTGAGACACTGAGACTCTGAGACTCAGAGACACTGAGACACTGAGACACAGAGACACTGAGACTCTGAGACTCAGAGACACAGAGACACTGAGACACAGAGACACTGAGACTCTGAGACTCTGAGACTCAGAGACACTGAGACACTGAGACACTGAGACGCTGAGACACTGAGACTCTGAGACGCTGAGACTCTGAGACACTGAGACAAAGAGACACTGAGACTCTGAGACTCTGAGACTCAGAGACACTGAGGCACTGAGAAACAGAGACACTGAGACTCTGAGACTCAGAGACACAGAGACACTGAGACACAGAGACACTGAGACTCTGAGACACTGAGACACTGAGACAGAGAGACACTGAGACTCTGAGACTCAGAGACACTGAGACACTGAGACACAGAGACACTGAGACTCTGAGACACTGAGACGCTGAGACACTGAGACTCTGAGACGCTGAGACTCTGAGACACTGAGACAAAGAAACACTGAGACTCTGAGACTCTGAGACTCAGAGACACTGAGACACTGAGACACAGAGACACTGAGACACAGATACACTGAGACACTGAGACACTGAGACACAGCGACACTGAGACACTGAGACACAGAGACACTGAGGCACAGAGACACTGAGTCACTCAGACACTGAGACTCTGAGACACAGAGGCACTGAGACACAGAGACACTGAGTCACAGATACACTGTGACACTGAGACACAGAGACACTGAGACACAGTGACACAGAGACACTGAGACACTGTGACTCTGAGACACTGAGACACTGAGACCCTGAGAATCTGAGACACTGAGACACAGAGACACTGAGACAAAGAGACACTGAGACCCAGTGGCACAGAGACACTGAGACACTGAGACACAGAGACAGTGAGGCACAGAGACACTGAGTCACTCAGACACTGAGACTCTGAGACACAGAGACACTGAGACACAGAGACACAGAGTCACAGAAACACTGTGACACTGAGACACAGAGACACTGAGACACAGAGACACAAAGACACTGAGACACTGAGAAACAGAGACACTGAGACACTGTGACTCTGACACACTGAGACGCTGAGACCCTGAGAATCTGAGACACTGAGGCACAGAGACACTGAGACACTGAGACACAGAGACACTGAGACACTGAGACTATGAGACACTGAGACACAGAGACACTGAGACACAGAGACACTGATACTCTGATACACCGAGACACTGAGACACTGAGACTCTGAGACACTGAGACACAGAGACACAGAGACACTGAGACTCTGAGACACTGAGACACTGAGACATAGAGACTCTGAGACAATGAGACACAGAGACAAAGATACACTGAGACACAGAGACACTGAGACAGTGAGACACTGAGACACTGAGACACTGAGACACTGAGACGCAGATACACTGTGACACTGAGACACTGAGACACAGAGACACTGAGACACAGAGACACTGTGACTCTGAGACACTGAGACACTGAGAATCTGAGACACTGAGACACAGAATCACTGAGATGCAGAGACACTGAGACCCTGTGACACTGAGACACAGAGACACTGAGACACTGAGACACTTAGACACAGAGACACTTAGACACTAAGACTATGAGACACTGAGACACAGAGACACTGAGACACAGAGACACTGAGACTCTGAGACACAGAGACACTAAGACACTGAGACACTGATACACTGAGACTGAGACACAGAGACACTGAGACACTGAGGCACAGAGACACAGAGACACAGAGACACTGAGACTCTGATACACTGAGACACTGAGACTCTGAGACACAGAGACACAGAGACACTGAGACACAGAGACACTGAGACAATGAGACACAGAGACAGTGAGACACTGAGACAGAGAGACACTGAGACACAGAGACACTGAGACACTGAGACTCTGAGACACTGAGACACAGAGACGCTGAGACACTGAGACACAGAGACACTGAGACACAGAGACACTGAGACACTGATACACTTAGACTCTGAGACTCCGAGACACTGAGACACAGAGACACTGAGACACTGAGACACTGAGACACAGAGACACTGAGACACAGTGACACTGAGACACTGATACACTGAGTCCCTGAGACTCTTAGACACTGAGACACAGAGACACTGAGGAACTGAGACGCTGAGACCCTGAGACACTGTGACACAGAGACACTGAGACACAGAGACACTGAGACACAGAGACACAGAGACTCTTAGACACTGAGACACAGAGAGACTGAGACACAGAGACACTGAGACACAGAGACACTGAAACACTGAGACACAGGGACATTGAGAAACTGAGACACTGAGACACTGAGGCACTGAGGCACTGAGACACAGAGACACTGAGACTCAGATACACTGAGACACTGAGACACAGAGACACTGAGAAACTTCGACACAGAAACACTGAGACACAGAGACACTGAGTCTCTGAGACAATGAGAAACAGAGACGCTGAGACTCTGATACACTGCGACAATGAGACACTGAGACACTGAGGCACAGAGACACTGAGTCACTGAGACACTGAGTTTCTGAGACACAGAGACACTGAGACACAGATACACTGAGACACTGAGACACAGATACACTGAGACACTGAGACACAGAGACACTGAGATTCTGAGACACTGAGACACTGAGACTCTGAGACACTGAGACACTGAGACACTGAGACTCTGATACACTGAGACACTGAGAATCTGAGACACAGAGAGACTGAGACACAGAGACACTGAGACACAGAGACACTGAGACACAGCGACACTGAGACACTAAGACACTAAGGCTCTGATACTCCAAGACACTGAGACACTGAGACTCTGAGACACAGAGACACTGAGACACTGAGACACAGAGACACTGAGACACTGAGACACAGAGACACTGAGTCACTGAGACTCTGAGACACTGAGACACTGAGACACAGAGACACTGAGACACTGCGAAACAGAGACACTGAGACACTGAGACACTAAGACTATGAGACACTGAGACACAGAGACACTGAGACTCTGAGGCATTGAGACACTGAGTCACTGAGACTCTGAGACACTGAGACACAGAGACACAAAGACACTGAGACAATGAGACACAGATTCAATGAGACATGGAGACACAGAGACACTGAGTCACTGAGACACTGAGACTCTGCGACACAGAGAAACTGAGACACAGAGACACTGAGACACTGAGACACTGAGACGCAGATACACTGAGACTCTGAGACACAGAGACACTGAGACACAGAGACACTGAGACTAAGATACACTGAGACACTGAGACACAGAGATACTGAGACACTGAGACACAGATACACTGAGACACTGAGATACTGAGACACAGAGACACTGAGACACTGAGACACAGCGACACTGAGACACTGAGACACTGAGACACAGGGACACTGAGTCACTCAGACACTGAGACTCTGAGACACAGAGACACTGAGACACAGAGACACTGAGTCACAGATACACTGTGACACTGAGACACAGAGACACTGAGACACAGAGACACAGAGACACTGAGACACTGAGACACAGGGACACTGTGACTCTGAGACACTGAGACACTGAGACCCTGAGAATCCGAGACACTGAGACACTGAGACCCAGTGACACAGAGACACTGAGACACAGAGACACTGAGGCACAGAGACACTGAGTCACTCAGACACTGAGACACTGAGACACAGAGACACTGTGACACTGAGATACTGAGACACAGAGACACTGAGACACAGCGACACTGAGACACTGAGACACTGAGACACTGAGACCCAGTGACACAGAGACACTGAGACACTGAGACACAGAGACACTGAGGCACAAAGACACTGAGTCACTCAGACACTGAGACACTGAGACACAGAGACACTGTGGCACTGAGATACTGAGACACAGAGACACTGAGACACTGAGACACAGCGACACTGAGACACTGAGACACTGAGGCACAGGGACACTGAGTCACTCAGACACTGAGACTCTGAGACACAGAGACAATGAGACACAGAGACACTGAGTCACAGATACACTGTGACACTGAGACACAGAGACACTGAGACACAGAGACACTGAGACACTGAGACACTGAGACACTGTGACTCTGAGACACTGAGACACTGAGACCCTGAGAATCTGAGACACTGAGACACAGAGACACTGAGACACAGAGACACTGAGACCCAGTGACACAGATACACTGTGACACTGAGACACAGAGACACTGAGACACAGAGACACAGAGACACTGAGACACTGAGACACAGAGACACTGTGACTCTGAGACATTGAGACACTGAGACCCTGAGAATCTGAGACACTGAGACACTGAGACACAGAGACACTGAGACCCAGTGACACAGAGACACTGAGACACTGAGACACAGAGACACTGAGTCACAGATACACTGTGACACTGAGACACAGAGACACTGAGACACAGAGACACAAAGACACTGAGACACTGAGACACTTAGACACAGAGACACTGAGACACTGAGACACTGAGACACAGAGACACAGAGACACTGAGACACTGAGACACTGAGACACTGAGACTCTGAGACGCTGAGACACAGAGACAAAGATACACTGAGACACAGAGACACTGAGACAGTGAGACACTGAGACACTGAGACACTGAGTCACTGAGACACTGCGACTCTGAGATACAAAGACACTGAGACACAGAGGCACTGTGTCACAGAGTCACTGAGACACTGGGACACTGAGACACAGAGACACTGAGACACAGAGACACTGTGACACAGAGACACTGAGACACAGAGACACAAAGACACTGAGACACTGAGACACTGAGACTCTGAGGCACAGAGACACTGAGACACTTAGACACAGAGACACTGAGATACTGAGACACTGAGACACAGAGACACAGAGTCACTGAGTCTCTGAGACACTGAGACACTGAGACACAGAGACTCTGAGACTCTGAGACACAGAGACAATGATACACTGAGACACAGAGACACTGAGACAGTGAGACACTGAGACACTGAGACACAGAGACACTGAGACACTGAGACGCAGATACACTGTGACACTGAGACACTGATACACTGAGACACTGAGACACTGTGACTCTGAGACACTGAGACACTGAGAATCTGAGACACTGAGACACAGAGTCACTGAGATGCAGAGACACTGAGACCCTGTGACACTGAGACACTGAGACACAGAGACACTGAAACACTGAGGCACAGAGACACTGAGACACTTAGACACAGAGACACTTAGACACTAAGACTATGAGACACTGAGACACAGAGACACTGAGACACAGAGACACTGAGACTCTGAGACACAGAGACACTAAGACACTGAGGCACTGATACACTGAGACTGAGACACAGAGACAGAGAGACACAGAGACACTGAGACACAGAGACACTGAGACTCTGAGACACTGAGACACAGAGACGCTGAGACACTGAGACACAGAGACACTGAGACACTTTGACACAGAAACACTGAGACACTGAGAGACTGAGTCTCTGAGACAATGAGAAACAGAGACACTGAGACACTGAGACACTGAGACTCTGATACACTGCGACAATGAGGCACTGAGACACTGAGACACTGAGGCACAGAGACACTGAGACAGTGAGACAAAGAGACACTGAGACACAGAGACACTGAGACACAGAGACACTGAGATTCTGAGACACTGAGACTCTGAGACACTGAGACACAGTGACACAGGGACACAGAGACACTGAGACTCTGAGGCACTGAGACACTGAGACACAGAGACACTGAGACTCAAGACTTGAGACACTGAGTCACAGAGAATCTGAGACACTGAGACACTGAGACTCTGACACACTGAGACACTGAGATACTGAGGCACAGAGACACTGAGTCACTGAGACACTGCGACTCTGAGACACAATGACACTGAGACACAGAGACTCTGAGACACTGAGACACAGAGACACTGAGGCACTGTGACACAGAGACAATGAGACACAGAGACACTGAGACACTGAGACACTGTGACACAGAGACAGTGAGATACAGAGACACTGAGGCACAGAGACACTGAGACACTTAGACACAGAGACACTGAGACACTGAGACTATGAGACACTGAGACACAGAGACTCTGAGACACAGAGACACTGAGACTCTGATACACTGTGAAACTGAGACACTAAGACACTGAGACTCTGAGACGCTGTGACACTGAGACACTGAGACACTGAGACACTGTGACACAGAGGCACTGAGACACAGAGACACTGAGACACAGAGACACTGAGACACTGAGACACAGGGACACTGAGACACAGAGACACTCAGACACAGAGACACTCAGATACTGAGACACTGAGGCACTGAGACAATGAGAGTATGAGACACTGAGACACTGAGACACTGAGACACAGAGAGACAGAGACACTGAGACACTGAGACACAGATACACTGAGACACTGAGACACAGAGACACAGAAACACTGAGACTCAGATACGCTGAGACACTGAGACACTGAGACACAGAGACACTGAGACACTGAGACACAGATACACTGAGACTCTGAGACACTGTGACACAGAGACACAGAGACACTGAGACACTTGGACACTGTGAATCTGAGACACTGAGACACAAAGACACTGAGACACTGAGACACAGAGACACTGAGACACTGAGGCACTGTGACACACAGACACTGAGACTCTGAGACACTGAAACACAGATACTGAGCCACAGAGACACTGAGACACTGAAACTCTGAGACACTGAGACACAGAGACACTGAGTCTCTGAGACACTGAGTCACTGAGACACAGAGACACTGAGAAACACAGACACTGAGACACTGAGACACTGAGACTCTCAGTCACTAGGACACTGAGACACTTAGACACAGAGACACTGAGACACAGAGATCCTGAGACACAATGACTCTGAGACACTGATACTCTGAGACACAGAGACACTGACACTCTGAGACACTGAGACAGTGAGACACTGAGACGCTGTGACACAGAGACACTGAGACACAGAGACACAGAGACTCTGATACACTGAGACACTGAGACACTGAGACACTGAGACTCTGATACACTGAGACACTGAGACACTGAGACACTGAGACTCCGAGACACAGTGACACAGTGACACAGAGACACTGAGACACAGAGACACTGAGAGAATGAGACACAGAGACAGTGAGACACTGAGACAGAGAGACACAGAGACACTGAGACACAGAGACACTGAGACACTGAGACACTGAGACAGTGAGACACAGAGACACTGAGACACAGAGACACTGAGACACTGAGACACTGAGACAGTGAGACACTGAGACAATGAGACACAGAGACAGTGAGACACTGAGACGGAGTGACACAGAGACTCTGAGACACTGAGACACTGAGACTCTGAGACACTGAGACACAGAGACGCTGAGACACTGAGACACAGAGACACTGAGACACAGAGACACTGAGACACTGATACACTGAGACGCAGATACACTGAGACAGTGAGACAAAGAGTCACTGAGACACTGAGACACTGAGACAAAGAGACACAGAGACACTGAAACAGTGAGACAAAGAGACACTGAGACACAGAGACACAGAGACACTGAGACTCTGAGACTCTGAGACTCAGAGACACAGAGACACTGAGACACTGAGACTCTGAGACACAGAGACACAGAGACTCTGAGACTCAGAGACACTGAGACACAGAGACACAGATACACTGAGACACTGAGACACAGAGACACTGAGACTCTGAGACACTGAGACACAGAAACACTGAGACTCTGAGACTCAGAGACACTGAGACACTGAGACACAGAGGCACTGAGACACCGAGACTCAGAGACACTGAGACACAGATACACTGAGACTCTGAGACTCAGAGACACTGAGAAACTGAGACACTGAGACACAGAGACACTGAGACACCGAGACTCAGAGACACTGAGACACAGATACACTGAGACACTGAGACACAGAGACACTGAGACTCAGAGACACTGAGACACAGAGACACTGAGACTCTGAGACACTGAGACACAGACACGCTGAGACACAGAGACACTGAGACTCTGAGACTCAGAGACACTGAGACACTGAGACAGTGAGACACAGAGACGCTGAGACACTGAGACACAGAGACACTGAGACTCTGAGACTCTGAGACACTGAGACAAAGAGACACTGAGACTCTGAGACTCTGAGACACAGAGACACTGATACACAGAGACACTGAGACTCTGAGACTCTGAGACTCTGAGATGCTGGACACAGAGACACTGAGACTCTGAGACTCAGAGACACTGAGACACTGAGACACAGAGACGCTGAGACACTGAGACACAGAGACACTGAGACTCTGAGACCCTGAGACACTGAGACAAAGAGACACTGAGACTCTGAGACTCAGAGACACAGAGACACTGAGACACTGAGACACAGAGACGCTGAGACACTGAGACACAGAGGCACTGAGACTCTGAGACTCAGAGACACTGAGACACTGAGACACTGAGACTCTGAGACTCAGAGACACAGAGACACTGAGACACAGAGACACTGAGACTCAAGACTTGAGACACTGAGTCACAGAGAATCTGAGACACTGAGACACTGAGACTCTGACACACTGAGACACTGAGATACTGAGGCACAGAGACACTGAGTCACTGAGACACTGCGACTCTGAGACACAATGACACTGAGACACAGAGACACTGAGACACAGAGACACTGAGACACTGAGACACAGGGACACTGAGACACAGAGACACTCAGACACAGAGACACTCAGATACTGAGACACTGAGGCACTGAGACAATGAGAGTATGAGACACTGAGACACTGAGACACTGAGACACAGAGAGACAGAGACACTGAGACACTGAGACACAGATACACTGAGACACTGAGACACAGAGACACAGAAACACTGAGACTCAGATACGCTGAGACACTGAGACACTGAGACACAGAGACACTGAGACACTGAGACACAGATACACTGAGACTCTGAGACACTGTGACACAGAGACACAGAGACACTGAGACACTTGGACACTGTGAATCTGAGACACTGAGACACAAAGACACTGAGACACTGAGACACAGAGACACTGAGACACTGAGGCACTGTGACACACAGACACTGAGACTCTGAGACACTGAAACACAGATACTGAGCCACAGAGACACTGAGACACTGAAACTCTGAGACACTGAGACACAGAGACACTGAGTCTCTGAGACACTGAGTCACTGAGACACAGAGACACTGAGAAACACAGACACTGAGACACTGAGACACTGAGACTCTCAGTCACTAGGACACTGAGACACTTAGACACAGAGACACTGAGACACAGAGATCCTGAGACACAATGACTCTGAGACACTGATACTCTGAGACACAGAGACACTGACACTCTGAGACACTGAGACAGTGAGACACTGAGACGCTGTGACACAGAGACACTGAGACACAGAGACACAGAGACTCTGATACACTGAGACACTGAGACACTGAGACACTGAGACTCTGATACACTGAGACACTGAGACACTGAGACACTGAGACTCCGAGACACAGTGACACAGTGACACAGAGACACTGAGACACAGAGACACTGAGAGAATGAGACACAGAGACAGTGAGACACTGAGACAGAGAGACACAGAGACACTGAGACACAGAGACACTGAGACACTGAGACACTGAGACAGTGAGACACAGAGACACTGAGACACAGAGACACTGAGACACTGAGACACTGAGACAGTGAGACACTGAGACAATGAGACACAGAGACAGTGAGACACTGAGACGGAGTGACACAGAGACTCTGAGACACTGAGACACTGAGACTCTGAGACACTGAGACACAGAGACGCTGAGACACTGAGACACAGAGACACTGAGACACAGAGACACTGAGACACTGATACACTGAGACGCAGATACACTGAGACAGTGAGACAAAGAGTCACTGAGACACTGAGACACTGAGACAAAGAGACACAGAGACACTGAAACAGTGAGACAAAGAGACACTGAGACACAGAGACACAGAGACACTGAGACTCTGAGACTCTGAGACTCAGAGACACAGAGACACTGAGACACTGAGACTCTGAGACACAGAGACACAGAGACTCTGAGACTCAGAGACACTGAGACACAGAGACACAGATACACTGAGACACTGAGACACAGAGACACTGAGACTCTGAGACACTGAGACACAGAAACACTGAGACTCTGAGACTCAGAGACACTGAGACACTGAGACACAGAGGCACTGAGACACCGAGACTCAGAGACACTGAGACACAGATACACTGAGACTCTGAGACTCAGAGACACTGAGAAACTGAGACACTGAGACACAGAGACACTGAGACACCGAGACTCAGAGACACTGAGACACAGATACACTGAGACACTGAGACACAGAGACACTGAGACTCAGAGACACTGAGACACAGAGACACTGAGACTCTGAGACACTGAGACACAGACACGCTGAGACACAGAGACACTGAGACTCTGAGACTCAGAGACACTGAGACACTGAGACAGTGAGACACAGAGACGCTGAGACACTGAGACACAGAGACACTGAGACTCTGAGACTCTGAGACACTGAGACAAAGAGACACTGAGACTCTGAGACTCTGAGACACAGAGACACTGATACACAGAGACACTGAGACTCTGAGACTCTGAGACTCTGAGATGCTGGACACAGAGACACTGAGACTCTGAGACTCAGAGACACTGAGACACTGAGACACAGAGACGCTGAGACACTGAGACACAGAGACACTGAGACTCTGAGACCCTGAGACACTGAGACAAAGAGACACTGAGACTCTGAGACTCAGAGACACAGAGACACTGAGACACTGAGACACAGAGACGCTGAGACACTGAGACACAGAGGCACTGAGACTCTGAGACTCAGAGACACTGAGACACTGAGACACTGAGACTCTGAGACTCAGAGACACAGAGACACTGAGACACAGAGACACTGAGACTCAAGACTTGAGACACTGAGTCACAGAGAATCTGAGACACTGAGACACTGAGACTCTGACACACTGAGACACTGAGATACTGAGGCACAGAGACACTGAGTCACTGAGACACTGCGACTCTGAGACACAATGACACTGAGACACAGAGACTCTGAGACACTGAGACACAGAGACACTGAGGCACTGTGACACAGAGACAATGAGACACAGAGACACTGAGACACTGAGACACTGTGACACAGAGACAGTGAGATACAGAGACACTGAGGCACAGAGACACTGAGACACTTAGACACAGAGACACTGAGACACTGAGACTATGAGACACTGAGACACAGAGACTCTGAGACACAGAGACACTGAGACTCTGATACACTGTGAAACTGAGACACTAAGACACTGAGACTCTGAGACGCTGTGACACTGAGACACTGAGACACTGAGACACTGTGACACAGAGGCACTGAGACACAGAGACACTGAGACACAGAGACACTGAGACACTGAGACACAGGGACACTGAGACACAGAGACACTCAGACACAGAGACACTCAGATACTGAGACACTGAGGCACTGAGACAATGAGAGTATGAGACACTGAGACACTGAGACACTGAGACACAGAGAGACAGAGACACTGAGACACTGAGACACAGATACACTGAGACACTGAGACACAGAGACACAGAAACACTGAGACTCAGATACGCTGAGACACTGAGACACTGAGACACAGAGACACTGAGACACTGAGACACAGATACACTGAGACTCTGAGACACTGTGACACAGAGACACAGAGACACTGAGACACTTGGACACTGTGAATCTGAGACACTGAGACACAAAGACACTGAGACACTGAGACACAGAGACACTGAGACACTGAGGCACTGTGACACACAGACACTGAGACTCTGAGACACTGAAACACAGATACTGAGCCACAGAGACACTGAGACACTGAAACTCTGAGACACTGAGACACAGAGACACTGAGTCTCTGAGACACTGAGTCACTGAGACACAGAGACACTGAGAAACACAGACACTGAGACACTGAGACACTGAGACTCTCAGTCACTAGGACACTGAGACACTTAGACACAGAGACACTGAGACACAGAGATCCTGAGACACAATGACTCTGAGACACTGATACTCTGAGACACAGAGACACTGACACTCTGAGACACTGAGACAGTGAGACACTGAGACGCTGTGACACAGAGACACTGAGACACAGAGACACAGAGACTCTGATACACTGAGACACTGAGACACTGAGACACTGAGACTCTGATACACTGAGACACTGAGACACTGAGACACTGAGACTCCGAGACACAGTGACACAGTGACACAGAGACACTGAGACACAGAGACACTGAGAGAATGAGACACAGAGACAGTGAGACACAGAGACACTGAGACACAGAGACACTGAGACACTGAGACACTGAGACAGTGAGACACTGAGACAATGAGACACAGAGACAGTGAGACACTGAGACGGAGTGACACAGAGACTCTGAGACACTGAGACACTGAGACTCTGAGACACTGAGACACAGAGACGCTGAGACACTGAGACACAGAGACACTGAGACACAGAGACACTGAGACACTGATACACTGAGACGCAGATACACTGAGACAGTGAGACAAAGAGTCACTGAGACACTGAGACACTGAGACAAAGAGACACAGAGACACTGAAACAGTGAGACAAAGAGACACTGAGACACAGAGACACAGAGACACTGAGACTCTGAGACTCTGAGACTCAGAGACACAGAGACACTGAGACACTGAGACTCTGAGACACAGAGACACAGAGACTCTGAGACTCAGAGACACTGAGACACAGAGACACAGATACACTGAGACACTGAGACACAGAGACACTGAGACTCTGA
Organism: Carcharhinus amblyrhynchos; assembly: GCF_965287045.1. Lineage (NCBI taxonomy): Eukaryota > Metazoa > Chordata > Chondrichthyes > Carcharhiniformes > Carcharhinidae > Carcharhinus > Carcharhinus amblyrhynchos. The sequence goes on along the minus strand of NW_027650048.1, from coordinate 44,659 downwards.
GACACTGAGACACAGAAACACTGAGACTCTGAGACTCAGAGACACTGAGACACTGAGACACAGAGGCACTGAGACACCGAGACTCAGAGACACTGAGACACAGATACACTGAGACTCTGAGACTCAGAGACACTGAGAAACTGAGACACTGAGACACAGAGACACTGAGACACCGAGACTCAGAGACACTGAGACACAGATACACTGAGACACTGAGACACAGAGACACTGAGACTCAGAGACACTGAGACACAGAGACACTGAGACTCTGAGACACTGAGACACAGACACGCTGAGACACAGAGACACTGAGACTCTGAGACTCAGAGACACTGAGACACTGAGACAGTGAGACACAGAGACGCTGAGACACTGAGACACAGAGACACTGAGACTCTGAGACTCTGAGACACTGAGACAAAGAGACACTGAGACTCTGAGACTCTGAGACACAGAGACACTGATACACAGAGACACTGAGACTCTGAGACTCTGAGACTCTGAGATGCTGGACACAGAGACACTGAGACTCTGAGACTCAGAGACACTGAGACACTGAGACACAGAGACGCTGAGACACTGAGACACAGAGACACTGAGACTCTGAGACCCTGAGACACTGAGACAAAGAGACACTGAGACTCTGAGACTCAGAGACACAGAGACACTGAGACACTGAGACACAGAGACGCTGAGACACTGAGACACAGAGACACTGAGACTCTGAGACTCAGAGACACTGAGACACTGAGACACTGAGACTCTGAGACTCAGAGACACAGAGACACTGAGACACAGAGACACTGAGACTCTGAGACTCTGAGACTCAGAGACTCTGAGACACAGAGACACTGATACTCTGAGACTCTGAGACACAGAGACGCTGAGACACAGAGACACTGAGACTCTGAGACTCTGAGACTCTGAGACTCTGAGACACAGAGACACTGAGACTCTGAGACTCTGAGACACAGAGACGCTGAGACACTGAGACACAGAGACACTGAGACTCTGAGACTCTGAGACACAGAGACGCTGAGACACTAAGACTCTGAGACTCTGAGACACAGAGACGCTGAGACACTGAGACACAGAGACACTGAGACTCTGAGACTCAGAGACACTGAGACACTGAGACACAGAGGCGCTGAGACACTGAGACACAGAGACACTGAGACTCTGAGACTCAGAGACACTGAGACTCTGAGACACTGAGACTCTGAGACTCTGAGACACAGAGACGCTGAGACACTGAGACACAGAGACACTGAGACTCTGAGACTCTGAGACACAGAGACGCTGAGACACTGAGACTCTGAGACTCTGAGACACAGAGACGCTGAGACACTGAGACACAGAGACACTGAGACTCTGAGACTCAGAGACACTGAGACACTGAGACACAGAGGCGCTGAGACACTGAGACACAGAGACACTGAGACTCTGAGACTCAGAGACACTGAGACTCTGAGACTCAGAGACACTGAGGCACTGAGACACAGAGACACTGAGACTCTGAGACTCAGAGACACTGAGGCACTGAGACACAGAGACACTGAGACTCTGAGATTCTGAGACTCAGAGACACAGAGACACTGAGACACAGAGACACTGTGACTCTGAGACTCTGAGACTCTGAGACTCTGAGACTCAGAGACACTGAGGCACTGAGACACAGAGACACTGAGACTCTGAGACTCAGAGACACTGAGGCACTGAGACACAGAGACACTGAGACTCTGAGATTCTGAGACACAGAGGCGCTGAGACACTGAGACACTGAGACACTGAGACTCTGAGACTCAGAGACACTGAGACTCTGAGACTCAGAGACACTGAGACACTGAGACACTGAGACGCTGAGACACTGAGACTCTGAGACGCTGAGACTCTGAGACACTGAGACAAAGAGACACTGAGACTCTGAGACTCAGAGACACTGAGACACTGAGACACTGAGACGCTGAGACACTGAGACTCTGAGACGCTGAGACTCTGAGACACTGAGACAAAGAGACACTGAGACTCTGAGACTCAGAGACACTGAGACACTGAGACACTGAGACGCTGAGACACTGAGACTCTGAGACGCTGAGACTCTGAGACACTGAGACAAAGAGACACTGAGACTCTGAGACTCAGAGACACTGAGACACTGAGACACTGAGACGCTGAGACACTGAGACTCTGAGACGCTGAGACTCTGAGACACTGAGACAAAGAGACACTGAGACTCTGAGACTCAGAGACACTGAGACACTGAGACACTGAGACGCTGAGACACTGAGACTCTGAGACGCTGAGACTCTGAGACACTGAGACAAAGAGAAACTGAGACTCTGAGACTCAGAGACACTGAGACACTGAGACACTGAGACGCTGAGACACTGAGACTCTGAGACGCTGAGACTCTGAGACACTGAGACAAAGAGACACTGAGACTCTGAGACTCAGAGACACTGAGACACTGAGACACTGAGACACAGAGACTCAGAGACACTGAGACACTGAGACGCTGAGACACTGAGACACAGAGACACTGAGACTCTGAGACTCAGAGACACTGAGACACTGAGACACAGAGACACTGAGACTCTGAGACTCAGAGACACAGAGACACTGAGACTCAGAGACACTGAGACACTGAGACACTGAGGCACAGAGACACTGAGACTCTGAGACTCAGAGACACTGAGACACTGAGACACTGAGACGCTGAGACACTGAGACTCTGAGACGCTGAGACTCTGAGACACTGAGACAAAGAGACACTGAGACAAAGAGACACTGAGACTCTGAGACTCAGACACAGAGACACTGAGACACAGAGACACTGAGACTCTGAGACTCAGAGACACAGAGACACTGAGACTCAGAGACACTGAGACACTGAGACACTGAGGCACAGAGACACTGAGACTCTGAGACTCAGAGACACTGAGACACTGAGACACTGAGACACTGAGACGCTGAGACACTGAGACTCTGAGACGCTGAGACTCTGAGACGCTGAGACTCTGAGACACTGAGACAAAGAGACACTGAGACTCTGAGACTCAGAGACACTGAGACACTGAGACACTGAGACGCTGAGACACTGAGACTCTGAGACGCTGAGACTCTGAGACTCAGAGACACTGAGACACTGAGACACAGAGACACTGAGACTCTGAGACTCAGAGACACAGAGACACTGAGACACAAAGACACTGAGACACTGAGACACTGAGACTCTGAGGCACAGAGACACTGAGACACTTAGACACAGAGACACTGAGACACTGAGACACTGAGACACAGAGTGACTGAGTCTCTGAGACACTGAGACACTGAGACACAGAGACTCTGAGACTCTGAGACACAGAGACAATGATACACTGAGACACAGAGACACTGAGACAGTGAGACGCTGAGACACTGAGACTCTGAGACGCTGAGACTCTGAGACACTGAGACAAAGAGACACTGAGACTCTGAGACTCAGAGACACTGAGACACTGAGACACAGAGACACTGAGACTCTGAGTCTCAGAGACACAGAGACACTGAGACACAGAGACACTGAGACTCTGAGACTCTGAGACTCAGAGACACTGAGACACTGAGACACTGAGACACTGAGACTCTGAGACGCTGAGACTCTGAGACACTGAGACAAAGAGACACTGAGACAAAGAGACACTGAGACTCTGAGACTCAGAGACACTGAGACACTGAGACACAGAGACACTGAGACTCTGAGACTCAGAGACACAGAGACACTGAGACTCAGAGACACTGAGACACTGAGACACTGAGGCACAGAGACACTGAGACTCTGAGACTCAGAGACACTGAGACACTGAGACACTGAGACGCTGAGACACTGAGACTCTGAGACGCTGAGACTCTGAGACACTGAGACAAAGAGACACTGAGACAAAGAGACACTGAGACTCTGAGACTCAGACACAGAGACACTGAGACACAGAGACACTGAGACTCTGAGACTCAGAGACACAGAGACACTGAGACTCAGAGACACTGAGACACTGAGACACTGAGGCACAGAGACACTGAGACTCTGAGACTCAGAGACACTGAGACACTGAGACACTGAGACGCTGAGACACTGAGACTCTGAGACGCTGAGACTCTGAGACGCTGAGACTCTGAGACACTGAGACAAAGAGACACTGAGACTCTGAGACTCAGAGACACTGAGACACTGAGACACTGAGACGCTGAGACACTGAGACTCTGAGACGCTGAGACTCTGAGACTCAGAGACACTGAGACACTGAGACACAGAGACACTGAGACTCTGAGACTCAGAGACACAGAGACACTGAGACACAAAGACACTGAGACACTGAGACACTGAGACTCTGAGGCACAGAGACACTGAGACACTTAGACACAGAGACACTGAGACACTGAGACACTGAGACACAGAGTCACTGAGTCTCTGAGACACTGAGACACTGAGACACAGAGACTCTGAGACTCTGAGACACAGAGACAATGATACACTGAGACACAGAGACACTGAGACAGTGAGACGCTGAGACACTGAGACTCTGAGACGCTGAGACTCTGAGACACTGAGACAAAGAGACACTGAGACTCTGAGACTCAGAGACACTGAGACACTGAGACACAGAGACACTGAGACTCTGAGTCTCAGAGACACAGAGACACTGAGACACAGAGACACTGAGACTCTGAGACTCTGAGACTCAGAGACACTGAGACACTGAGACACTGAGACACTGAGACACTGAGACTCTGAGACGCTGAGACTCTGAGACACTGAGACAAAGAGACACTGAGACAAAGAGACACTGAGACTCTGAGACTCAGAGACACTGAGACACTGAGACACAGAGACACTGAGACTCTGAGACTCAGAGACACAGAGACACTGAGACTCAGAGACACTGAGACACTGAGACACTGAGGCACAGAGACACTGAGACTCTGAGACTCAGAGACACTGAGACACTGAGACACTGAGACGCTGAGACACTGAGACTCTGAGACGCTGAGACTCTGAGACGCTGAGACTCTGAGACACTGAGACAAAGAGACACTGAGACTCTGAGACTCAGAGACACTGAGACACTGAGACACTGAGACGCTGAGACACTGAGACTCTGAGACGCTGAGACTCTGAAACGCTGAGACTCTGAGACACTGAGACAAAGAGACACTGAGACTCTGAGACTCAGAGACACTGAGACACTGAGACACTGAGACGCTGAGACACTGAGACTCTGAGACGCTGAGACTCTGAGACTCAGAGACACTGAGACACTGAGACACAGAGACACTGAGACTCTGAGACTCAGAGACACAGAGACACTGAGACACAGAGACACTGAGACTCTGAGACTCTGAGACTCAGAGACACTGAGACACTGAGACACTGAGACGCTGAGACACTGAGACTCTGAGACGCTGAGACTCTGAGACACTGACACAAAGAGACACTGAGACTCTGAGACTCAGAGACACTGAGACACAGAGACACTGAGACTCTGAGTCTCAGAGACACAGAGACACTGAGACACAGAGACACTGAGACTCTGAGACTCTGAGACTCAGAGACACTGAGACACTGAGACACTGAGACGCTGAGACACTGAGACTCTGAGACGCTGAGACTCTGAGACACTGAGACAAAGAGACACTGAGACTCTGAGACTCAGAGACACTGAGACACTGAGACACTGAGACGCTGAGACACTGAGACTCTGAGACGCTGAGACTCTGAGACACTGAGACAAAGAGACACTGAGACTCTGAGACTCAGAGACACTGAGACACTGAGACGCTGAGACACTGAGACTCTGAGACGCTGAGACTCTGAGACACTGAGACAAAGAGACACTGAGACCCTGAGACTCAGAGACACTGAGACACTGAGACACAGAGACTCAGAGACACTGAGACACTGAGACACTGAGACGCTGAGACACTGAGACACAGAGACACTGAGACTCTGAGACTCAGAGACACTGAGACACTGAGACACAGAGACACTGAGACTCTGAGACTCAGAGACACAGAGACACTGAGACTCAGAGACACTGAGACACTGAGACACTGAGGCACAGAGACACTGAGACTCTGAGACTCAGAGACACTGAAACACTGAGACACTGAGACGCTGAGACACTGAGACTCTGAGACGCTGAGACTCTGAGACACTGAGACAAAGAGACACTGAGACTCTGAGACTCAGAGACACTGAGACACTGAGACACTGAGACGCTGAGACACTGAGACTCTGAGACGCTGAGACTCTGAGAGACTGAGACAAAGAGACACTGAGACTCTGAGACTCAGAGACACTGAGACACTGAGACACTGAGACGCTGAGACACTGAGACTCTGAGACGCTGAGACTCTGAGACACTGAGACAAAGAGACACTGAGACTCTGAGACTCAGAGACACTGAGACACTGAGACACTGAGACGCTGAGACTCTGAGACGCTGAGACTCTGAGACACTGAGACAAAGAGACACTGAGACTCTGAGACTCAGAGACACTGAGACACTGAGACACTGAGACACAGAGACTCAGAGACACTGAGACACTGAGACACTGAGACGCTGAGACACTGAGACACAGAGACACTGAGACTCTGAGACTCAGAGACACTGAGACACTGAGACACAGAGACACTGAGACTCTGAGACTCAGAGACACAGAGACACTGAGACTCAGAGACACTGAGACACTGAGACACTGAGGCACAGAGACACTGAGACTCTGAGACTCAGAGACACTGAGATACTGAGACACTGAGACGCTGAGACACTGAGACTCTGAGACGCTGAGACTCTGAGACACTGAGACAAAGAGACACTGAGACTCTGAGACTCAGAGACACTGAGACACTGAGACACAGAGACACTGAGACTCTGAGACTCAGAGACACTGAGACACTGAGACACTGAGACACTGAGACGCTGAGACTCTGAGACACTGAGACAAAGAGACACTGAGACTCTGAGACTCAGAGACACTGAGACACTGAGACACTGAGACTCTGAGACTCAGAGACACAGAGACACTGAGACACAGAGACACTGAGACTCTGAGACTCTGAGACTCAGAGAAACTGAGACACTGAGACACTGAGACGCTGAGACACTGAGACTCTGAGACGCTGAGACTCTGAGACACTGAGACACAGAGACACTGAGACTCTGAGACTCTGAGACTCAGAGAAACTGAGACACTGAGACACTGAGACGCTGAGACACTGAGACTCTGAGACGCTGAGACTCTGAGACACTGAGACAAAGAGACACTGAGACTCTGAGACTCTGAGACTCAGAGACACTGAGACACTGAGAACAGAGACACTGAGACTCTGAGACTCAGAGACACTGAGACACTGAGACACAGAGACACTGAGACTCTGAGACTCTGAGACACTGAGACACTGAGAAACTGAGACTCTGAGACTCAGAGACACTGAGACACTGAGACACAGAGACACTGAGACTCTGAGACTCAGAGACACAGAGACACTGAGACACAGAGACACTGAGACTCTGAGACTCTGAGACACTGAGACACTGAGACACTGAGACGCTAAGACGCTGAGACACTGAGACTCTGAGACGCTGAGACTCTGAGACACTGAGACACAGAGACACTGAGACTCTGAGACTCTGAGACTCAGAGACACTGAGACACTGAGACTCTGAGACTCAGAGACACTGAGACACTGAGACACTGAGACGCTGAGACACTGAGACTCTGAGACGCTGAGACTCTGAGACACTGAGACAAAGAGACACTGAGACTCTGAGACTCAGAGACACTGAGACACTGAGACACTGAGACGCTGAGACTCTGAGACGCTGAGACTCTGAGACACTGAGACAAAGAGACACTGAGACTCTGAGACTCAGAGACACTGAGACACTGAGACACTGAGACACAGAGACTCAGAGACACTGAGACACTGAGACACTGAGACACTGAGACACAGAGACACTGAGACTCTGAGACTCAGAGACACTGAGACACTGAGACACAGAGACACTGAGACTCTGAGACTCAGAGACACAGAGACACTGAGACTCAGAGACACTGAGACACTGAGACACTGAGGCACAGAGACACTGAGACTCTGAGACTCAGAGACACTGAGATACTGAGACACTGAGACGCTGAGACACTGAGACTCTGAGACGCTGAGACTCTGAGACACTGAGACAAAGAGACACTGAGACTCTGAGACTCAGAGACACTGAGACACTGAGACACAGAGACACTGAGACTCTGAGACTCAGAGACACTGAGACACTGAGACACTGAGACACTGAGACGCTGAGACTCTGAGACACTGAGACAAAGAGACACTGAGACTCTGAGACTCAGAGACACTGAGACACTGAGACACTGAGACTCTGAGACTCAGAGACACAGAGACACTGAGACACAGAGACACTGAGACTCTGAGACTCTGAGACTCAGAGAAACTGAGACACTGAGACACTGAGACGCTGAGACACTGAGACTCTGAGACGCTGAGACTCTGAGACACTGAGACACAGAGACACTGAGACTCTGAGACTCTGAGACTCAGAGAAACTGAGACACTGAGACACTGAGACGCTGAGACACTGAGACTCTGAGACGCTGAGACTCTGAGACACTGAGACAAAGAGACACTGAGACTCTGAGACTCTGAGACTCAGAGACACTGAGACACTGAGAACAGAGACACTGAGACTCTGAGACTCAGAGACACTGAGACACTGAGACACAGAGACACTGAGACTCTGAGACTCTGAGACACTGAGACACTGAGAAACTGAGACTCTGAGACTCAGAGACACTGAGACACTGAGACACAGAGACACTGAGACTCTGAGACTCAGAGACACAGAGACACTGAGACACAGAGACACTGAGACTCTGAGACTCTGAGACACTGAGACACTGAGACACTGAGACGCTAAGACGCTGAGACACTGAGACTCTGAGACGCTGAGACTCTGAGACACTGAGACACAGAGACACTGAGACTCTGAGACTCTGAGACTCAGAGACACTGAGACACTGAGACTCTGAGACTCTGAGACACTGAGACACTGCGAAACTGAGACTCTGAGACTCAGAGACACTGAGACACTGAGACACAGAGACACTGAGACTCTGAGACTCAGAGACACAGAGACACTGAGACACAGAGACACTGAGACTCTGAGACTCTGAGACACTGAGACACTGAGACACTGAGACGCTGAGACGCTGAGACACTGAGACTCTGAGACGCTGAGACTCTGAGACACTGAGACACAGAGACACTGAGACTCTGAGACTCTGAGACTCAGAGACACTGAGACACTGAGACACAGAGACACTGAGACTCTGAGACTCAGAGACACAGAGACACTGAGACACAGAGACACTGAGACTCTGAGACTCTGAGACTCAGAGACACTGAGACACTGAGACGCTGAGACGCTGAGACACTGAGACTCTGAGACGCTGAGACTCTGAGACACTGAGACACAGAGACACTGAGACTCTGAGACTCTGAGACTCAGAGACACTGAGACACTGAGACACAGAGACACTGAGACTCTGAGACTCAGAGACACAGAGACACTGAGACACAGAGACACTGAGACTCTGAGACTCTGAGACTCAGAGACACTGAGACACTGAGACACTGAGACGCTGAGACACTGAGACTCTGAGACGCTGAGACTCTGAGACACTGAGACAAAGAGACACTGAGACTCTGAGACTCTGAGACTCAGAGACACTGAGGCACTGAGAAACAGAGACACTGAGACTCTGAGACTCAGAGACACAGAGACACTGAGACACAGAGACACTGAGACTCTGAGACACTGAGACACTGAGACAGAGAGACACTGAGACTCTGAGACTCAGAGACACTGAGACACTGAGACACAGAGACACTGAGACTCTGAGACACTGAGACGCTGAGACACTGAGACTCTGAGACTCAGAGACACAGAGACACTGAGACACAGAGACACTGAGACTCTGAGACTCTGAGACTCTGAGACGCTGAGACACTGAGACTCTGAGACTCAGAGACACAGAGACACTGAGACACAGAGACACTGAGACTCTGAGACTCTGAGACTCAGAGACACTGAGACACTGAGACGCTGAGACGCTGAGACACTGAGACTCTGAGACGCTGAGACTCTGAGACACTGAGACACAGAGACACTGAGACTCTGAGACTCTGAGACTCAGAGACACTGAGACACTGAGACACAGAGACACTGAGACTCTGAGACTCAGAGACACAGAGACACTGAGACACAGAGACACTGAGACTCTGAGACTCTGAGACTCAGAGACACTGAGACACTGAGACGCTGAGACGCTGAGACACTGAGACTCTGAGACGCTGAGACTCTGAGACACTGAGACACAGAGACACTGAGACTCTGAGACGCTGAGACTCAGAGACACTGAGACACTGAGACACAGAGACACTGAGACTCTGAGACTCAGAGACACTGAGACACAGAGACACTGAGACTCTGAGACTCTGAGACTCAGAGACACTGAGACACTGAGACACTGAGACGCTGAGACACTGAGACTCTGAGACGCTGAGACTCTGAGACACTGAGACAAAGAGACACTGAGACTCTGAGACTCTGAGACTCAGAGACACTGAGGCACTGAGAAACAGAGACACTGAGACTCTGAGACTCAGAGACACAGAGACACTGAGACACAGAGACACTGAGACTCTGAGACACTGAGACACTGAGACAGAGAGACACTGAGACTCTGAGACTCAGAGACACTGAGACACTGAGACACAGAGACACTGAGAGTCTGAGACACTGAGACACTGAGACACTGAGACTCTGAGACGCTGAGACTCTGAGACACTGAGACAAAGAAACACTGAGACTCTGAGACTCTGAGACTCAGAGACACTGAGACACTGAGACACAGAGACACTGAGACTCTGAGACTCAGAGACACAGTGACACTGAGACACAGAGACACTGAGACTCTGAGACTCTGAGACACTGAGACACTGAGACACAGAGACACTGAGACTCTGAGACTCAGAGACACTGAGACACTGAGACACAGAGACACTGAGACTCTGAGACTCAGAGACACAGAGACACAGAGACACTGAGACTCTGAGACTCAGAGACACTGAGACACTGAGACGCTGAGACGCTGAGACTCTGAGACGCTGAGACTCTGAGACACTGAGACAAAGAGACACTGAGACTCTGAGACTCTGAGACTCAGAGACACTGAGACACTGAGACACAGAGACACTGAGACTCTGAGACTCAGAGACACAGAGACACTGAGACACAGAGACACTGAGACTCTGAGACTCTGAGACTCAGAGACACTGAGACACTGAGACACTGAGACGCTGAGACACTGAGACTCTGAGACGCTGAGACTCTGAGACACTGAGACAAAGAGACACTGAGACTCTGAGACTCTGAGACTCAGAGACACTGAGACACTGAGAAACAGAGACACTGAGACTCTGAGACTCAGAGACACAGAGACACTGAGACACAGAGACACTGAGACTCTGAGACTCAGAGACACAGAGACACTGAGACACAGAGACACTGAGACTCTGAGACTCTGAGACTCAGAGAACTCAGACGCTGAGACGCTGAGATGTTGAGACACTGAGACTCTGAGACTCAGAGACACTGAGACACTGAGACACAGAGACACTGAGACTCTGAGACTCTGAGACTCAGAGACACTGAGACACTGAGACACTGAGACGCTGAGACACTGAGACTCTGAGACGCTGAGACTCTGAGACACTGAGACAAAGAGACACTGAGACTCTGAGACTCTGAGACTCAGAGACACTGAGACACTGAGAAACAGAGACACTGAGACTCTGAGACTCAGAGACACAGAGACACTGAGACACAGAGACACTGAGACTCTGAGACTCTGAGACTCTGAGACTCTGAGACACAGAGACACTGAGACTCTGAGACTCTGAGACACAGAGATGCTGAGACACTGAGACACAGAGACACTGAGACTCTGAGACTCAGAGACACTGAGACACTGAGACACAGAGACACTGAGACTCTGAGACTCAGAGACACAGAGACACTGAGACTCTGAGACTCTGAGACTCTGAGACACTGAGACAAAGAGACACTGAGACTCTGAGTCTCAGAGACACTGAGACACTGAGACACTGAGACACAGAGGCGCTGAGACACTGAGACACAGAGACACTGAGACTCTGAGACTCAGAGACACTGAGACTCTGAGACTCAGAGACACTGAGGCACTGAGACACAGAGACACTGAGACTCTGAGACTCAGAGACACTGAGGCACTGAGACACAGAGACACTGAGACTCTGAGACTCAGAGACACTGAGGCACTGAGACACAGAGACACTGAGACACTGAGACACAGAGACACTGAGACTCTGAGACTCAGAGACACTGAGACACTGAGACACAGAGGCGCTGAGACACTGAGACACAGAGACACTGAGACTCTGAGACTCAGAGACACTGAGACTCTGAGACTCAGAGACACTGAGGCACTGAGACACAGAGACACTGAGACTCTGAGACTCAGAGACACTGAGGCACTGAGACACAGAGACACTGAGACTCTGAGATTCTGAGACTCAGAGACACAGAGACACTGAGACACAGAGACACTGTGACTCTGAGACTCTGAGACGCTGAGACACTGAGACACAGAGACACTGAGACTCTGAGACTCTGAGACACTGAGACAAAGAGACACTGAGACTCTGAGACTCTGAGACACAGAGACACTGATACACAGAGACACTGAGACTCTGAGACTCTGAGACTCTGAGATGCTGGACACAGAGACACTGAGACTCTGAGACTCAGAGACACTGAGACACTGAGACACAGAGACGCTGAGACACTGAGACACAGAGACACTGAGACTCTGAGACCCTGAGACACTGAGACAAAGAGACACTGAGACTCTGAGACTCAGAGACACAGAGACACTGAGACACTGAGACACAGAGACGCTGAGATACTGAGACACAGAGACACTGAGACTCTGAGACTCAGAGACACTGAGACACTGAGACACTGAGACTCTGAGACTCAGAGACACAGAGACACTGAGACACAGAGACACTGAGACTCAAGACTTGAGACACTGAGTCACAGAGAATCTGAGACACTGAGACACTGAGACTCTGACACACTGAGACACTGAGATACTGAGGCACAGAGACACTGAGTCACTGAGACACTGCGACTCTGAGACACAATGACACTGAGACACAGAGACTCTGAGACACTGAGACACAGAGACACTGAGGCACTGTGACACAGAGACAATGAGACACAGAGACACTGAGACACTGAGACACTGTGACACAGAGACAGTGAGATACAGAGACACTGAGGCACAGAGACACTGAGACACTTAGACACAGAGACACTGAGACACTGAGACTATGAGACACTGAGACACAGAGACTCTGAGACACAGAGACACTGAGACTCTGATACACTGTGAAACTGAGACACTAAGACACTGAGACTCTGAGACGCTGTGACACTGAGACACTGAGACACTGAGACACTGTGACACAGAGGCACTGAGACACAGAGACACTGAGACACAGAGACACTGAGACACTGAGACACAGGGACACTGAGACACAGAGACACTCAGACACAGAGACACTCAGATACTGAGACACTGAGGCACTGAGACAATGAGAGTATGAGACACTGAGACACTGAGACACTGAGACACAGAGAGACAGAGACACTGAGACACTGAGACACAGATACACTGAGACACTGAGACACAGAGACACAGAAACACTGAGACTCAGATACGCTGAGACACTGAGACACTGAGACACAGAGACACTGAGACACTGAGACACAGATACACTGAGACTCTGAGACACTGTGACACAGAGACACAGAGACACTGAGACACTTGGACACTGTGAATCTGAGACACTGAGACACAAAGACACTGAGACACTGAGACACAGAGACACTGAGACACTGAGGCACTGTGACACACAGACACTGAGACTCTGAGACACTGAAACACAGATACTGAGCCACAGAGACACTGAGACACTGAAACTCTGAGACACTGAGACACAGAGACACAGAGACACTGAGAAACACAGACACTGAGACACTGAGACACTGAGACTCTCAGTCACTAGGACACTGAGACACTTAGACACAGAGACACTGAGACACAGAGATCCTGAGACACAATGACTCTGAGACACTGATACTCTGAGACACAGAGACACTGACACTCTGAGACACTGAGACAGTGAGACACTGAGACGCTGTGACACAGAGACACTGAGACACAGAGACACAGAGACTCTGATACACTGAGACACTGAGACACTGAGACACTGAGACTCTGATACACTGAGACACTGAGACACTGAGACACTGAGACTCCGAGACACAGTGACACAGTGACACAGAGACACTGAGACACAGAGACACTGAGAGAATGAGACACAGAGACAGTGAGACACAGAGACACTGAGACACAGAGACACTGAGACACTGAGACACTGAGACAGTGAGACACTGAGACAATGAGACACAGAGACAGTGAGACACTGAGACGGAGTGACACAGAGACTCTGAGACACTGAGACACTGAGACTCTGAGACACTGAGACACAGAGACGCTGAGACACTGAGACACAGAGACACTGAGACACAGAGACACTGAGACACTGATACACTGAGACGCAGATACACTGAGACAGTGAGACAAAGAGTCACTGAGACACTGAGACACTGAGACAAAGAGACACAGAGACACTGAAACAGTGAGACAAAGAGACACTGAGACACAGAGACACAGAGACACTGAGACTCTGAGACTCTGAGACTCAGAGACACAGAGACACTGAGACACTGAGACTCTGAGACACAGAGACACAGAGACTCTGAGACTCAGAGACACTGAGACACAGAGACACAGATACACTGAGACACTGAGACACAGAGACACTGAGACTCTGAGACACTGAGACACAGAAACACTGAGACTCTGGGACTCAGAGACACTGAGACACTGAGACACAGAGGCACTGAGACACCGAGACTCAGAGACACTGAGACACAGATACACTGAGACTCTGAGACTCAGAGACACTGAGAAACTGAGACACTGAGACACAGAGACACTGAGACACCGAGACTCAGAGACACTGAGACACAGATACACTGAGACACTGAGACACAGAGACACTGAGACTCAGAGACACTGAGACACAGAGACACTGAGACTCTGAGACACTGAGACACAGACACGCTGAGACACAGAGACACTGAGACTCTGAGACTCAGAGACACTGAGACACTGAGACAGTGAGACACAGAGACGCTGAGACACTGAGACACAGAGACACTGAGACTCTGAGACTCTGAGACACTGAGACAAAGAGACACTGAGACTCTGAGACTCTGAGACACAGAGACACTGATACACAGAGACACTGAGACTCTGAGACTCTGAGACTCTGAGACTCTGAGATGCTGGACACAGAGACACTGAGACTCTGAGACTCAGAGACACTGAGACACTGAGACACAGAGACGCTGAGACACTGAGACACAGAGACACTGAGACTCTGAGACCCTGAGACACTGAGACAAAGAGACACTGAGACTCTGAGACTCAGAGACACAGAGACACTGAGACACTGAGACACAGAGACGCTGAGACACTGAGACACAGAGACACTGAGACTCTGAGACTCAGAGACACTGAGACACTGAGACACTGAGACTCTGAGACTCAGAGACACAGAGACACTGAGACACAGAGACTCTGAGACTCTGAGACTCAGAGACTCTGAGACACAGAGACACTGATACTCTGAGACTCTGAGACACAGAGACGCTGAGACACAGAGACACTGAGACTCTGAGACTCTGAGACTCTGAGACTCTGAGACACAGAGACACTGAGACTCTGAGACTCTGAGACACAGAGACGCTGAGACACTGAGACACAGAGACACTGAGACTCTGAGACTCTGAGACACAGAGACGCTGAGACACTAAGACTCTGAGACTCTGAGACACAGAGACGCTGAGACACTGAGACACAGAGACACTGAGACTCTGAGACTCAGAGACACTGAGACACTGAGACACAGAGGCGCTGAGACACTGAGACACAGAGACACTGAGACTCTGAGACTCAGAGACACTGAGACTCTGAGACACTGAGACTCTGAGACTCTGAGACACAGAGACGCTGAGACACTGAGACACAGAGACACTGAGACTCTGAGACTCTGAGACACAGAGACGCTGAGACACTGAGACTCTGAGACTCTGAGACACAGAGACGCTGAGACACTGAGACACAGAGACACTGAGACTCTGAGACTCAGAGACACTGAGACACTGAGACACAGAGGCGCTGAGACACTGAGACACAGAGACACTGAGACTCTGAGACTCAGAGACACTGAGACTCTGAGACTCAGAGACACTGAGGCACTGAGACACAGAGACACTGAGACTCTGAGACTCAGAGACACTGAGGCACTGAGACACAGAGACACTGAGACTCTGAGATTCTGAGACTCAGAGACACAGAGACACTGAGACACAGAGACACTGTGACTCTGAGACTCTGAGACTCTGAGACTCTGAGACTCAGAGACACTGAGGCACTGAGACACAGAGACACTGAGACTCTGAGACTCAGAGACACTGAGGCACTGAGACACAGAGACACTGAGACTCTGAGATTCTGAGACACAGAGGCGCTGAGACACTGAGACACTGAGACACTGAGACTCTGAGACTCAGAGACACTGAGACTCTGAGACTCAGAGACACTGAGACACTGAGACACTGAGACGCTGAGACACTGAGACTCTGAGACGCTGAGACTCTGAGACACTGAGACAAAGAGACACTGAGACTCTGAGACTCAGAGACACTGAGACACTGAGACACTGAGACGCTGAGACACTGAGACTCTGAGACGCTGAGACTCTGAGACACTGAGACAAAGAGACACTGAGACTCTGAGACTCAGAGACACTGAGACACTGAGACACTGAGACGCTGAGACACTGAGACTCTGAGACGCTGAGACTCTGAGACACTGAGACAAAGAGACACTGAGACTCTGAGACTCAGAGACACTGAGACACTGAGACACTGAGACGCTGAGACACTGAGACTCTGAGACGCTGAGACTCTGAGACACTGAGACAAAGAGACACTGAGACTCTGAGACTCAGAGACACTGAGACACTGAGACACTGAGACGCTGAGACACTGAGACTCTGAGACGCTGAGACTCTGAGACACTGAGACAAAGAGACACTGAGACTCTGAGACTCAGAGACACTGAGACACTGAGACACTGAGACGCTGAGACACTGAGACTCTGAGACGCTGAGACTCTGAGACACTGAGACAAAGAGACACTGAGACTCTGAGACTCAGAGACACTGAGACACTGAGACACTGAGACACAGAGACTCAGAGACACTGAGACACTGAGACGCTGAGACACTGAGACACAGAGACACTGAGACTCTGAGACTCAGAGACACTGAGACACTGAGACACAGAGACACTGAGACTCTGAGACTCAGAGACACAGAGACACTGAGACTCAGAGACACTGAGACACTGAGACACTGAGGCACAGAGACACTGAGACTCTGAGACTCAGAGACACTGAGACACTGAGACACTGAGACGCTGAGACACTGAGACTCTGAGACGCTGAGACTCTGAGACACTGAGACAAAGAGACACTGAGACAAAGAGACACTGAGACTCTGAGACTCAGACACAGAGACACTGAGACACAGAGACACTGAGACTCTGAGACTCAGAGACACAGAGACACTGAGACTCAGAGACACTGAGACACTGAGACACTGAGGCACAGAGACACTGAGACTCTGAGACTCAGAGACACTGAGACACTGAGACACTGAGACACTGAGACGCTGAGACACTGAGACTCTGAGACGCTGAGACTCTGAGACGCTGAGACTCTGAGACACTGAGACAAAGAGACACTGAGACTCTGAGACTCAGAGACAATGAGACACTGAGACACTGAGACGCTGAGACACTGAGACTCTGAGACGCTGAGACTCTGGGACTCAGAGACACTGAGACACTGAGACACAGAGACACTGAGACTCTGAGACTCAGAGACACAGAGACACTGAGACACAAAGACACTGAGACACTGAGACACTGAGACTCTGAGGCACAGAGACACTGAGACACTTAGACACAGAGACACTGAGACACTGAGACACTGAGACACAGAGTGACTGAGTCTCTGAGACACTGAGACACTGAGACACAGAGACTCTGAGACTCTGAGACACAGAGACAATGATACACTGAGACACAGAGACACTGAGACAGTGAGACGCTGAGACACTGAGACTCTGAGACGCTGAGACTCTGAGACACTGAGACAAAGAGACACTGAGACTCTGAGACTCAGAGACACTGAGACACAGAGACACAGAGACACTGAGACTCTGAGTCTCAGAGACACAGAGACACTGAGACACAGAGACACTGAGACTCTGAGACTCTGAGACTCAGAGACACTGAGACACTGAGACACTGAGACACTGAGACACTGAGACTCTGAGACGCTGAGACTCTGAGACACTGAGACAAAGAGACACTGAGACAAAGAGACACTGAGACTCTGAGACTCAGAGACACTGAGACACTGAGACACAGAGACACTGAGACTCTGAGACTCAGAGACACAGAGACACTGAGACTCAGAGACACTGAGACACTGAGACACTGAGGCACAGAGACACTGAGACTCTGAGACTCAGAGACACTGAGACACTGAGACACTGAGACGCTGAGACACTGAGACTCTGAGACGCTGAGACTCTGAGACACTGAGACAAAGAGACACTGAGACAAAGAGACACTGAGACTATGAGACTCAGACACAGAGACACTGAGACACAGAGACACTGAGACTCTGAGACTCAGAGACACAGAGACACTGAGACTCAGAGACACTGAGACACTGAGACACTGAGGCACAGAGACACTGAGACTCTGAGACTCAGAGACACTGAGACACTGAGACACTGAGACGCTGAGACACTGAGACTCTGAGACGCTGAGACTCTGAGACGCTGAGACTCTGAGACACTGAGACAAAGAGACACTGAGACTCTGAGACTCAGAGACACTGAGACACTGAGACACTGAGACGCTGAGACACTGAGACTCTGAGACGCTGAGACTCTGAGACTCAGAGACACTGAGACACTGAGACACAGAGACACTGAGACTCTGAGACTCAGAGACACAGAGACACTGAGACACAAAGACACTGAGACACTGAGACACTGAGACTCTGAGGCACAGAGACACTGAGACACTTAGACACAGAGACACTGAGACACTGAGACACTGAGACACAGAGTCACTGAGTCTCTGAGACACTGAGACACTGAGACACAGAGACTCTGAGACTCTGAGACACAGAGACAATGATACACTGAGACACAGAGACACTGAGACAGTGAGACGCTGAGACACTGAGACTCTGAGACGCTGAGACTCTGAGACACTGAGACAAAGAGACACTGAGACTCTGAGACTCAGAGACACTGAGACACTGAGACACAGAGACACTGAGACTCTGAGTCTCAGAGACACAGAGACACTGAGACACAGAGACACTGAGACTCTGAGACTCTGAGACTCAGAGACACTGAGACACTGAGACACTGAGACACTGAGACACTGAGACTCTGAGACGCTGAGACTCTGAGACACTGAGACAAAGAGACACTGAGACAAAGAGACACTGAGACTCTGAGACTCAGAGACACTGAGACACTGAGACACAGAGACACTGAGACTCTGAGACTCAGAGACACAGAGACACTGAGACTCAGAGACACTGAGACACTGAGACACTGAGGCACAGAGACACTGAGACTCTGAGACTCAGAGACACTGAGACACTGAGACACTGAGACGCTGAGACACTGAGACTCTGAGACGCTGAGACTCTGAGACGCTGAGACTCTGAGACACTGAGACAAAGAGACACTGAGACTCTGAGACTCAGAGACACTGAGACACTGAGACACTGAGACGCTGAGACACTGAGACTCTGAGACGCTGAGACTCTGAAACGCTGAGACTCTGAGACACTGAGACAAAGAGACACTGAGACTCTGAGACTCAGAGACACTGAGACACTGAGACACTGAGACGCTGAGACACTGAGACTCTGAGACGCTGAGACTCTGAGACTCAGAGACACTGAGACACTGAGACACAGAGACACTGAGACTCTGAGACTCAGAGACACAGAGACACTGAGACACAGAGACACTGAGACTCTGAGACTCTGAGACTCAGAGACACTGAGACACTGAGACACTGAGACGCTGAGACACTGAGACTCTGAGACGCTGAGACTCTGAGACACTGACACAAAGAGACACTGAGACTCTGAGACTCAGAGACACTGAGACACTGAGACACAGAGACACTGAGACTCTGAGTCTCAGAGACACAGAGACACTGAGACACAGAGACACTGAGACTCTGAGACTCTGAGACTCAGAGACACTGAGACACTGAGACACTGAGACGCTGAGACACTGAGACTCTGAGACGCTGAGACTCTGAGACACTGAGACAAAGAGACACTGAGACTCTGAGACTCAGAGACACTGAGACACTGAGACACTGAGACGCTGAGACACTGAGACTCTGAGACGCTGAGACTCTGAGACACTGAGACAAAGAGACACTGAGACTCTGAGACTCAGAGACACTGAGACACTGAGACACTGAGACGCTGAGACACTGAGACTCTGAGACGCTGAGACTCTGAGACACTGAGACAAAGAGACACTGAGACCCTGAGACTCAGAGACACTGAGACACTGAGACACAGAGACTCAGAGACACTGAGACACTGAGACACTGAGACGCTGAGACACTGAGACACAGAGACACTGAGACTCTGAGACTCAGAGACACTGAGACACTGAGACACAGAGACACTGAGACTCTGAGACTCAGAGACACAGAGACACTGAGACTCAGAGACACTGAGACACTGAGAAACTGAGGCACAGAGACACTGAGACTCTGAGACTCAGAGACACTGAAACACTGAGACACTGAGACGCTGAGACACTGAGACTCTGAGACGCTGAGACTCTGAGACACTGAGACAAAGAGACACTGAGACTCTGAGACTCAGAGACACTGAGACACTGAGACACTGAGACGCTGAGACACTGAGACTCTGAGACGCTGAGACTCTGAGAGACTGAGACAAAGAGACACTGAGACTCTGAGACTCAGAGACACTGAGACACTGAGACACTGAGACACTGAGACGCTGAGACACTGAGACTCTGAGACGCTGAGACTCTGAGACACTGAGACAAAGAGACACTGAGACTCTGAGACTCAGAGACACTGAGACACTGAGACACTGAGACGCTGAGACACTGAGACTCTGAGACGCTGAGACTCTGAGACACTGAGACAAAGAGACACTGAGACTCTGAGACTCAGAGACACTGAGACACTGAGACACTGAGACACAGAGACTCAGAGACACTGAGACACTGAGACACTGAGACGCTGAGACACTGAGACACAGAGACACTGAGACTCTGAGACTCAGAGACACTGAGACACTGAGACACAGAGACACTGAGACTCTGAGACTCAGAGACACAGAGACACTGAGACTCAGAGACACTGAGACACTGAGACACTGAGGCACAGAGACACTGAGACTCTGAGACTCAGAGACACTGAGACACTGAGACACTGAGACACTGAGACTCTGAGACGCTGAGACTCTGAGACACTGAGACAAAGAGACACTGAGACTCTGAGACTCAGAGACACTGAGACACTGAGACACAGAGACACTGAGACTCTGAGACTCAGAGACACTGAGACACTGAGACACTGAGACACTGAGACGCTGAGACTCTGAGACACTGAGACAAAGAGACACTGAGACTCTGAGACTCAGAGACACTGAGACACTGAGACACTGAGACTCTGAGACTCTGAGACTCAGAGAAACTGAGACACTGAGACACTGAGACGCTGAGACACTGAGACTCTGAGACGCTGAGACTCTGAGACACTGAGACACAGAGACGCTGAGACTCTGAGACTCAGAGAAACTGAGACACTGAGACACTGAGACGCTGAGACACTGAGACTCTGAGACGCTGAGACTCTGAGACACTGAGACAAAGAGACACTGAGACTCTGAGACTCTGAGACTCAGAGACACTGAGACACTGAGAACAGAGACACTGAGACTCTGAGACTCAGAGACACTGAGACACTGAGACACAGAGACACTGAGACTCTGAGACTCTGAGACACTGAGACACTGAGAAACTGAGACTCTGAGACTCAGAGACACTGAGACACTGAGACACAGAGACACTGAGACTCTGAGACTCAGAGACACAGAGACACTGAGACACAGAGACCCTGAGACTCTGAGACTCTGAGACTCAGAGACACTGAGACACTGAGACGCTGAGACGCTGAGACACTGAGACTCTGAGACGCTGAGACTCTGAGACACTGAGACACAGAGACACTGAGACTCTGAGACTCTGAGACTCAGAGACACTGAGACACTGAGACACAGAGACACTGAGACTCTGAGACTCAGAGACACAGAGACACTGAGACACAGAGACACTGAGACTCTGAGACTCTGAGACTCAGAGACACTGAGACACTGAGACGCTGAGACGCTGAGACACTGAGACTCTGAGACGCTGAGACTCTGAGACACTGAGACACAGAGACACTGAGACTCTGAGACTCTGAGACTCAGAGACACTGAGACACTGAGACACAGAGACACTGAGACTCTGAGACTCAGAGACACAGAGACACTGAGACACAGAGACACTGAGACTCTGAGACTCTGAGACTCAGAGACACTGAGACACTGAGACACTGAGACGCTGAGACACTGAGACTCTGAGACGCTGAGACTCTGAGACACTGAGACAAAGAGACACTGAGACTCTGAGACTCTGAGACTCAGAGACACTGAGGCACTGAGAAACAGAGACACTGAGACTCTGAGACTCAGAGACACAGAGACACTGAGACACAGAGACACTGAGACTCTGAGACACTGAGACACTGAGACAGAGAGACACTGAGACTCTGAGACTCAGAGACACTGAGACACTGAGACACAGAGACACTGAGACTCTGAGACACTGAGACGCTGAGACACTGAGACTCTGAGACTCAGAGACACAGAGACACTGAGACACAGAGACACTGAGACTCTGAGACTCTGAGACTCAGAGACACTGAGACACTGAGACGCTGAGACGCTGAGACACTGAGACTCTGAGACGCTGAGACTCTGAGACACTGAGACACAGAGACACTGAGACTCTGAGACTCTGAGACTCAGAGACACTGAGACACTGAGACACAGAGACACTGAGACTCTGAGACTCAGAGACACAGAGACACTGAGACACAGAGACACTGAGACTCTGAGACTCTGAGACTCAGAGACACTGAGACACTGAGACGCTGAGACGCTGAGACACTGAGACTCTGAGACGCTGAGACTCTGAGACACAGAGACACTGAGACTCTGAGACTCTGAGACTCAGAGACACTGAGACACTGAGACACTGAGACTCTGAGACTCAGAGACACTGAGACACAGAGACACTGAGACTCTGAGACTCTGAGACTCAGAGACACTGAGACACTGAGACACTGAGACGCTGAGACACTGAGACTCTGAGACGCTGAGACTCTGAGACACTGAGACAAAGAGACACTGAGACTCTGAGACTCTGAGACTCAGAGACACTGAGGCACTGAGAAACAGAGACACTGAGACTCTGAGACTCAGAGACACAGAGACACTGAGACACAGAGACACTGAGACTCTGAGACACTGAGACACTGAGACAGAGAGACACTGAGACTCTGAGACTCAGAGACACTGAGACACTGAGACACAGAGACACTGAGAGTCTGAGACACTGAGACGCTGAGACACTGAGACTCTGAGACGCTGAGACTCTGAGACACTGAGACAAAGAAACACTGAGACTCTGAGACTCTGAGACTCAGAGACACTGAGACACTGAGACACTGAGACACAGAGACACTGAGACTCTGAGACTCAGAGACACAGTGACACTGAGACACAGAGACACTGAGACTCTGAGACTCTGAGACACTGAGACACTGAGACACAGAGACACTGAGACTCTGAGACTCAGAGACACTGAGACACTGAGACACAGAGACACTGAGACTCTGAGACTCAGAGACACAGAGACACAGAGACACAGAGACACTGAGACTCTGAGACTCAGAGACACTGAGACACTGAGACGCTGAGACGCTGAGACTCTGAGACGCTGAGACTCTGAGACACTGAGACAAAGAGACACTGAGACTCTGAGACTCTGAGACTCAGAGACACTGAGACACTGAGACACAGAGACACTGAGACTCTGAGACTCAGAGACACAGAGACACTGAGACACAGAGACACTGAGACTCTGAGACTCTGAGACTCAGAGACACTGAGACACTGAGACACTGAGACGCTGAGACACTGAGACTCTGAGACGCTGAGACTCTGAGACACTGAGACAAAGAGACACTGAGACTCTGAGACTCTGAGACTCAGAGACACTGAGACACTGAGAAACAGAGACACTGAGACTCTGAGACTCAGAGACACAGAGACACTGAGACACAGAGACACTGAGACTCTGAGACTCAGAGACACAGAGACACTGAGACACAGAGACACTGAGACTCTGAGACTCTGAGACTCAGAGAACTCAGACGCTGAGACGCTGAGATGTTGAGACACTGAGACTCTGAGACTCAGAGACACTGAGACACTGAGACACAGAGACACTGAGACTCTGAGACTCTGAGACTCAGAGACACTGTGACACTGAGACACTGAGACGCTGAGACACTGAGACTCTGAGACGCTGAGACTCTGAGACACTGAGACAAAGAGACACTGAGACTCTGAGACTCTGAGACTCAGAGACACTGAGACACTGAGAAACAGAGACACTGAGACTCTGAGACTCAGAGACACAGAGACACTGAGACACAGAGACACTGAGACTCTGAGACTCTGAGACTCTGAGACACAGAGACACTGAGACTCTGAGACTCTGAGACACAGAGATGCTGAGACACTGAGACACAGAGACACTGAGACTCTAAGACTCAGAGACACTGAGACACTGAGACACAGAGACACTGAGACTCTGAGACTCAGAGACACAGAGACACTGAGACTCTGAGACTCTGAGACTCTGAGACACTGAGACAAAGAGACACTGAGACTCTGAGTCTCAGAGACACTGAGACACTGAGACACTGAGACACAGAGGCGCTGAGACACTGAGACACAGAGACACTGAGACTCTGAGACTCAGAGACACTGAGACTCTGAGACTCAGAGACACTGAGGCACTGAGACACAGAGACACTGAGACTCTGAGACTCAGAGACACTGAGGCACTGAGACACAGAGACACTGAGACTCTGAGACTCAGAGACACTGAGGCACTGAGACAGAAAGACACTGAGACACTGAGACACAGAGACACTGAGACTCTGAGACTCAGAGACACTGAGACACTGAGACACAGAGGCGCTGAGACACTGAGACACAGAGACACTGAGACTCTGAGACTCAGAGACACTGAGACTCTGAGACTCAGAGACACTGAGGCACTGAGACACAGAGACACTGAGACTCTGAGACTCAGAGACACTGAGGCACTGAGACACAGAGACACTGAGACTCTGAGATTCTGAGACTCAGAGACACAGAGACACTGAGACACAGAGACACTGTGACTCTGAGACTCTGAGACTCTGAGACTCTGAGACTCAGAGACACTGAGGCACTGAGACACAGAGACACTGAGACTCTGAGACTTTGAGACTCAGAGACACTGAGGCACTGAGACACAGAGACACTGAGACTCTGAGATTCTGAGACACAGAGGCGCTGAGACACTGAGACACTGAGACACTGAGACTCTGAGACTCAGAGACACTGAGACTCTGAGACTCAGAGACACTGAGACACTGAGACACTGAGACGCTGAGACACTGAGACTCTGAGACGCTGAGACTCTGAGACACTGAGACAAAGAGACACTGAGACTCTGAGACTCAGAGACACTGAGACACTGAGACACTGAGAAGCTGAGACACTGAGACTCTGAGACGCTGAGACTCTGAGACACTGAGACAAAGAGACACTGAGACTCTGAGACTCAGAGACACTGAGACACTGAGACACTGAGACGCTGAGACACTGAGACTCTGAGACGCTGAGACTCTGAGACACTGAGACAAAGAGACACTGAGACTCTGAGACTCAGAGACACTGAGACACTGAGACACTGAGACGCTGAGACACTGAGACTCTGAGACGCTGAGACTCTGAGACACTGAGACAAAGAGACACTGAGACTCTGAGACTCAGAGACACTGAGACACTGAGACACTGAGACGCTGAGACACTGAGACTCTGAGACGCTGAGACTCTGAGACACTGAGACAAAGAGACACTGAGACTCTGAGACTCAGAGACACTGAGACACTGAGACACTGAGACGCTGAGACACTGAGACTCTGAGACGCTGAGACTCTGAGACACTGAGACAAAGAGACACTGAGACTCTGAGACTCAGAGACACTGAGACACTGAGACACTGAGACACAGAGACTCAGAGACACTGAGACACTGAGACACTGAGACGCTGAGACACTGAGACACAGAGACACTGAGACTCTGAGACTCAGAGACACTGAGACACTGAGACACTGAGACACAGAGACACTGAGACTCTGAGACTCAGAGACACAGAGACACTGAGACTCAGAGACACTGAGACACTGAGACACTGAGGCACAGAGACACTGAGACTCTGAGACTCAGAGACACTGAGACACTGAGACACTGAGACGCTGAGACGCTGAGACACTGAGACTCTGAGACGCTGAGACTCTGAGACACTGAGACAAAGAGACACTGAGACTCTGAGACTCAGAGACACTGAGACACTGAGACACTGAGACGCTGAGACACTGAGACTCTGAGACGCTGAGACTCTGAGACACTGAGACAAAGAGACACTGAGACTCTGAGACGCTGAGACTCTGAGACACTGAGACAAAGAGACACTGAGACTCTGAGACTCAGAGACACTGAGACACTGAGACACAGAGACACTGAGACTCTGAGACTCAGAGACACAGAGACACTGAGACTCAGAGACACTGAGACACTGAGACACTGAGGCACAGAGACACTGAGACTCTGAGACTCAGAGACACTGAGACACTG
This sequence comes from Carcharhinus amblyrhynchos, assembly GCF_965287045.1. Classification (NCBI taxonomy): domain Eukaryota; kingdom Metazoa; phylum Chordata; class Chondrichthyes; order Carcharhiniformes; family Carcharhinidae; genus Carcharhinus; species Carcharhinus amblyrhynchos. Next base: position 17,176 of record NW_027650048.1, on the reverse strand, counting down.
AGACACAGAGACACTGAGACTCTGAGACTCAGAGACACAGAGACACTGAGACTCAGAGACACTGAGACACTGAGACACTGAGGCACAGAGACACTGAGACTCTGAGACTCAGAGACACTGAGACACTGAGACACTGAGACGCTGAGACACTGAGACTCTGAGACGCTGAGACTCTGAGACACTGAGACAAAGAGACACTGAGACAAAGAGACACTGAGACTCTGAGACTCAGACACAGAGACACTGAGACACAGAGACACTGAGACTCTGAGACTCAGAGACACAGAGACACTGAGACTCAGAGACACTGAGACACTGAGACACTGAGGCACAGAGACACTGAGACTCTGAGACTCAGAGACACTGAGACACTGAGACACTGAGACGCTGAGACACTGAGACTCTGAGACGCTGAGACTCTGAGACGCTGAGACTCTGAGACACTGAGACAAAGAGACACTGAGACTCTGAGACTCAGAGACACTGAGACACTGAGACACTGAGACGCTGAGACACTGAGACTCTGAGACGCTGAGACTCTGAGACTCAGAGACACTGAGACACTGAGACACAGAGACACTGAGACTCTGAGACTCAGAGACACAGAGACACTGAGACACAGAGTCACTGAGTCTCTGAGACACTGAGACACTGAGACACAGAGACTCTGAGACTCTGAGACACAGAGACAATGATACACTGAGACACAGAGACACTGAGACAGTGAGACGCTGAGACACTGAGACTCTGAGACGCTGAGACTCTGAGACACTGAGACAAAGAGACACTGAGACTCTGAGACTCAGAGACACTGAGACACTGAGACACAGAGACACTGAGACTCTGAGTCTCAGAGACACAGAGGCACTGAGACACAGAGACACTGAGACTCTGAGACTCTGAGACTCTGAGACTCAGAGACACTGAGACACTGAGACACTGAGACACTGAGACTCTGAGACGCTGAGACTCTGAGACACTGAGACAAAGAGACACTGAGACACTGAGACACTGAGACGCTGAGACTCTGAGACGCTGAGACTCTGAGACACTGAGACAAAGAGACACTGAGTCTCTGAGACTCAGAGACACTGAGACACTGAGACACTGAGACACAGAGACTCAGAGACACTGAGACACTGAGACACTGAGACGCTGAGACACTGAGACACAGAGACACTGAGACTCTGATACTCAGAGACACTGAGACACTGAGACACAGAGACACTGAGACTCTGAGACTCAGAGACACAGAGACACTGAGACTCAGAGACACTGAGACACTGAGACACTGAGGCACAGAGACACTGAGACTCTGAGACTCAGAGACACTGAGACACTGAGACGCTGAGACACTGAGACTCTGAGACGCTGAGACTCTGAGACACTGAGACAAAGAGACACTGAGACAAAGAGACACTGAGACTCTGAGACTCAGAGACACTGAGACACTGAGACACAGAGACACTGAGACTCTGAGACTCCGAGACACAGAGACACTGAGACTCAGAGACACTGAGACACTGAGACACTGAGGCACAGAGACACTGAGACTCTGAGACTCAGAGACACTGAGACACTGAGACACTGAGACGCTGAGACACTGAGACTCTGAGACGCTGAGACTCTGAGACGCTGAGACTCTGAGACACTGAGACAAAGAGACACTGAGACTCTGAGACTCAGAGACACTGAGACACTGAGACACTGAGACGCTGAGACACTGAGACTCTGAGACGCTGAGACTCTGAGACTCAGAGACACTGAGACACTGAGACACAGAGACACTGAGACTCTGAGACTCAGAGACACAGAGACACTGAGACACAGAGACACTGAGACTCTGAGACTCTGAGACTCAGAGACACTGAGACACTGAGACACTGAGACGCTGAGACACTGAGACTCTGAGACGCTGAGACTCTGAGACACTGAGACAAAGAGACACTGAGACTCTGAGACTCAGAGACACTGAGACACTGAGACACAGAGACACTGAGACTCTGAGTCTCAGAGACACAGAGACACTGAGACACAGAGACACTGAGACTCTGAGATTCTGAGACTCAGAGACACTGAGACACTGAGACACTGAGACGCTGAGACACTGAGACTCTGAGACGCTGAGACTCTGAGACACTGAGACAAAGAGACACTGAGACTCTGAGACTCAGAGACACTGAGACACTGAGACACTGAGACGCTGAGACACTGAGACTCTGAGACGCTGAGACTCTGAGACACTGAGACAAAGAGACACTGAGACTCTGAGACTCAGAGACACTGAGACACTGAGACACTGAGACGCTGAGACACTGAGACTCTGAGACGCTGAGACTCTGAGACACTGAGACAAAGAGACACTGAGACCCTGAGACTCAGAGACACTGAGACACTGAGACACAGAGACTCAGAGACACTGAGACACTGAGACACTGAGACGCTGAGACACTGAGACACAGAGACACTGAGACTCTGAGACTCAGAGACACTGAGACACTGAGACACAGAGACACTGAGACTCTGAGACTCAGAGACACAGAGACACTGAGACTCAGAGACAATGAGACACTGAGACACTGAGGCACAGAGACACTGAGACTCTGAGACTCAGAGACACTGAGACACTGAGACGCTGAGACACTGAGACTCTGAGACGCTGAGACTCTGAGACACTGAGACAAAGAGACACTGAGACTCTGAGACACTGAGACACTGAGACACTGAGACACTGAGACACAGAGACACTGAGACTCTGAGACTCAGAGACACTGAGACACTGAGACGCAGAGACACTGAGACTCTGAGACTCAGAGACACAGAGACACTGAGACTCAGAGACACTGAGACACTGAGACACTGAGGCACAGAGACACTGAGACTCTGAGACTCAGAGACACTGAGACACTGAGACACTGAGACGCGGAGACACTGAGACTCTGAGACGCTGAGACTCTGAGACACTGAGACAAAGAGACACTGAGACTCTGAGACTCAGAGACACTGAGACACTGAGACACAGAGACACTGAGACTCTGAGACTCAGAGACACAGAGACACTGAGACTCAGAGACACTGAGACACTGAGACACTGAGACACTGAGGCACAGAGACACTGAGACTCTGAGACTCAGAGACACTGAGACACTGAGACACTGAGACGCTGAGACACTGAGACTCTGAGACGCTGAGGCTCTGAGACACTGAGACAAAGAGACACTGAGACTCTGAGACTCAGAGACACTGAGACACTGAGACACAGAGACACTGAGACTCTGAGACTCAGAGACACAGAGACACTGAGACACAGAGACACTGAGACTCTGAGACTCTGAGACTCAGAGAAACTGAGACACTGAGACACTGAGACGCTGAGACACTGAGACTCTGAGACGCTGAGACTCTGAGACACTGAGACACAGAGACACTGAGACTCTGAGACTCTGAGACTCAGAGAAACTGAGACACTGAGACACTGAGACGCTGAGACACTGAGACTCTGAGACGCTGAGACTCTGAGACACTGAGACAAAGAGACACAGAGACAATGAGACTCTGAGACTCAGAGACACTGAGACACTGAGACACAGAGACACTGAGACTCTGAGACTCAGAGACACAGAGACACTGAGACTCAGAGACACTGAGACACTGAGACACTGAGGCACAGAGACACTGAGACTCTGAGACTCAGAGACACTGAGACACTGAGACACTGAGACGCTGAGACACTGAGACTCTGAGACGCTGAGACTCTGAGACACTGAGACAAAGAGACACTGAGACTCTGAGACTCAGAGACACTGAGACACTGAGACACAGAGACACTGAGACTCTGAGACTCAGAGACACAGAGACACTGAGACTCAGAGACACTGAGACACTGAGACACTGAGGCACAGAGACACTGAGACTCTGAGACTCAGAGACACTGAGACACTGAGACACTGAGACGCTGAGACACTGAGACTCTGAGACGCTGAGGCTCTGAGACACTGAGACAAAGAGACACTGAGACTCTGAGACTCAGAGACACTGAGACACTGAGACACAGAGACACTGAGACTCTGAGACTCAGAGACACAGAGACACTGAGACACAGAGACACTGAGACTCTGAGACTCTGAGACTCAGAGAAACTGAGACACTGAGACACTGAGACGCTGAGACACTGAGACTCTGAGACGCTGAGACTCTGAGACACTGAGACAAAGAGACACTGAGACTCTGAGACTCTGAGACTCAGAGACACTGAGACACTGAGACACAGAGACACTGAGACTCTGAGACTCAGAGACACAGAGACACTGAGACACAGAGACACTGAGACTCTGAGACTCTGAGACACTGAGACACTGAGACACAGAGACACTGAGACTCTGAGACTCAGAGACACTGAGACACTGAGACACAGAGACACTGAGACTCTGAGACTCAGAGACACAGAGACACTGAGACACAGAGACACTGAGACTCTGAGACTCTGAGACTCAGAGACACTGAGACACTGAGACGCTGAGACGCTGAGACACTGAGACTCTGAGACGCTGAGACTCTGAGACACTGAGACAAAGAGACACTGAGACTCTGAGACTCTGAGACTCAGAGACACTGAGACACTGAGACACAGAGACACTGAGACTCTGAGACTCAGAGACACAGAGACACTGAGACACAGAGACACTGAGACTCTGAGACTCTGAGACACTGAGACACTGAGACACAGAGACACTGAGACTCTGAGACTCAGAGACACTGAGACACTGAGACACAGAGACACTGAGACTCTGAGACTCAGAGACACAGAGACACTGAGACACAGAGACACTGAGACTCTGAGACTCTGAGACTCAGAGACACTGAGACACTGAGACGCTGAGACGCTGAGACACTGAGACTCTGAGACGCTGAGACTCTGAGACACTGAGACAAAGAGACACTGAGACTCTGAGACTCTGAGACTCAGAGACACTGAGACACTGAGACACAGAGACACTGAGACTCTGAGACTCAGAGACACAGAGACACTGAGACACAGAGACACTGAGACTCTGAGACTCTGAGACTCAGAGACACTGAGACACTGAGACACTGAGACGCTGAGACACTGAGACTCTGAGACGCTGAGACTCTGAGACACTGAGACAAAGAGACACTGAGACTCTGAGACTCTGAGACTCAGAGACACTGAGACACTGAGAAACAGAGACACTGAGACTCTGAGACTCAGAGACACAGAGACACTGAGACACAGAGACACTGAGACTCTGAGACTCTGAGACACTGAGACACTGAGACACAGAGACACTGAGACTCTGAGACTCAGAGACACTGAGACACTGAGACACTGAGGCACAGAGACACTGAGACTCTGAGACTCTGAGACTCTGAGACTCAGAGACACTGAGACACAGAGACACTGAGACTCTGAGACTCTGAGACTCAGAGACACTGAGACACTGAGACACTGAGGCACAGAGACACTGAGACTCTGAGACTCAGAGACACTGAGACACTGAGACACTGAGACGCTGAGACACTGAGACTCTGAGACGCTGAGACTCTGAGACACTGAGACAAACAGACACTGAGACTCTGAGACTCAGAGACACTGAGACACTGAGACACTGAGACACAGAGACGCTGAGACACTGAGACACAGAGACACTGAGACTCTGAGACTCAGAGACACTGAGACACTGAGACACTGAGACACAGAGACTCAGAGACACTGAGACACTGAGACGCTGAGACACTGAGACACAGAGACACTGAGACTCTGAGACTCTGAGACGCTGAGACTCTGAGACACTGAGACAAAGAGACACTGAGACTCTGAGACTCAGAGACACTGAGACACTGAGACACTGAGACACAGAGACGCTGAGACACTGAGACACAGAGACACTGAGACTCTGAGACTCAGAGACACTGAGACACTGAGACACTGAGACACAGAGACACAAAGACTCTGAGACTCAGAGACACTGAGACACTGAGACACTGAGACACTGAGACGCTGAGACACTGAGACTCTGAGACGCTGAGACTCTGAGACACTGAGACAAAGAGACACTGAGACTCTGAGACTCAGAGACACTGAGACACTGAGACACTGAGACGCTGAGACACTGAGACTCTGAGACGCTGAGACTCTGAGACACTGAGACAAAGAGACACTGAGACTCTGAGACTCAGAGACACTGAGACACTGAGACACAGAGACACTGAGACTCTGAGACTCAGAGACACTGAGACACTGAGACACAGAGACACTGAGACTCTGAGACTCAGAGACACAGAGACACAGACACACAGAGACACTGAGACTCTGAGACTCTGAGACTCAGAGACACTGAGACACTGAGACGCTGAGACGCTGAGACTCTGAGACGCTGAGACTCTGAGACACTGAGACAAAGAGACACTGAGACTCTGAGACTCTGAGACTCAGAGACACTGAGACACTGAGACACAGAGACACTGAGACTCTGAGACTCAGAGACACAGAGACACTGAGACACAGAGACACTGAGACTCTGAGACTCTGAGACTCAGAGACACTGAGACACTGAGACACTGAGACGCTGAGACACTGAGACTCTGAGACGCTGAGACTCTGAGACACTGAGACAAAGAGACACTGAGACTCTGAGACTCTGAGACTCAGAGACACTGAGACACTGAGAAACAGAGACACTGAGACTCTGAGACTCAGAGACACAGAGACACTGAGACACAGAGACACTGAGACTCTGAGACTCAGAGACACAGAGACACTGAGACACAGAGACACTGAGACTCTGAGACTCTGAGACTCAGAGAACTCAGACGCTGAGACGCTGAGATGTTGAGACACTGAGACTCTGAGACTCAGAGACACTGAGACACTGAGACACAGAGACACTGAGACTCTGAGACTCTGAGACTCAGAGACACTGAGACACTGAGACACTGAGACGCTGAGACACTGAGACTCTGAGACGCTGAGACTCTGAGACACTGAGACAAAGAGACACTGAGACTCTGAGACTCTGAGACTCAGAGACACTGAGACACTGAGAAACAGAGACACTGAGACTCTGAGACTCAGAGACACAGAGACACTGAGACACAGAGACACTGAGACTCTGAGACTCTGAGACTCTGAGACACAGAGACACTGAGACTCTGAGACTCTGAGACACAGAGATGCTGAGACACTGAGACACAGAGACACTGAGACTCTGAGACTCAGAGACACTGAGACACTGAGACACTGAGACACTGAGACTCAGAGACACAGAGACACTGAGACTCTGAGACACTGAGACAAAGAGACACTGAGACTCTGAGTCTCAGAGACACTGAGACACTGAGACACTGAGACACAGAGGCGCTGAGACACTGAGACACAGAGACACTGAGACACTGAGACTCAGAGACACTGAGACTCTGAGACTCAGAGACACTGAGGCACTGAGACACAGAGACACTGAGACTCTGAGACTCAGAGATACTGAGGCACTGAGACACAGAGACACTGAGACTCTGAGACTCAGAGACACTGAGGCACTGAGACACAGAGACACTGAGACACTGAGACACAGAGACACTGAGACTCTGAGACTCAGAGACACTGAGACACTGAGACACAGAGGCGCTGAGACACTGAGACACAGAGACACTGAGACTCTGAGACTCAGAGACACTGAGACTCTGAGACTCAGAGACACTGAGGCACTGAGACACAGAGACACTGAGACTCTGAGACTCAGAGACACTGAGGCACTGAGACACAGAGACACTGAGACTCTGAGATTCTGAGACTCAGAGACACAGAGGCACTGAGACACAGAGACACTGTGACTCTGAGACTCTGAGACTCTGAGACTCTGAGACTCAGAGACACTGAGGCACTGAGACACAGAGACACTGAGACTCTGAGACTCAGAGACACTGAGGCACTGAGACACAGAGACACTGAGACTCTGAGATTCTGAGACACAGAGGCGCTGAGACACTGAGACACTGAGACACTGAGACTCTGAGACTCAGAGACACTGAGACTCTGAGACTCAGAGACACTGAGACACTGAGACACAGAGACACTGAGACTCTGAGACTCTGAGACTCAGAGACACTGAGACACTGAGACACTGAGACGCTGAGACACTGAGACTCTGAGACGCTGAGACTCTGAGACACTGAGACAAAGAGACACTGAGACTCTGAGACTCTGAGACTCAGAGACACTGAGACACTGAGAAACAGAGACACTGAGACTCTGAGACTCAGAGACACAGAGACACTGAGACACAGAGACACTGAGACTCTGAGACTCTGAGACTCTGAGACACAGAGACACTGAGACTCTGAGACTCTGAGACACAGAGATGCTGAGACACTGAGACACAGAGACACTGAGACTCTAAGACTCAGAGACACTGAGACACTGAGACACAGAGACACTGAGACTCTGAGACTCAGAGACACAGAGACACTGAGACTCTGAGACTCTGAGACTCTGAGACACTGAGACAAAGAGACACTGAGACTCTGAGTCTCAGAGACACTGAGACACTGAGACACTGAGACACAGAGGCGCTGAGACACTGAGACACAGAGACACTGAGACTCTGAGACTCAGAGACACTGAGACTCTGAGACTCAGAGACACTGAGGCACTGAGACACAGAGACACTGAGACTCTGAGACTCAGAGACACTGAGGCACTGAGACACAGAGACACTGAGACTCTGAGACTCAGAGACACTGAGGCACTGAGACACAGAGACACTGAGACACTGAGACACAGAGACACTGAGACTCTGAGACTCAGAGACACTGAGACACTGAGACACAGAGGCGCTGAGACACTGAGACACAGAGACACTGAGACTCTGAGACTCAGAGACACTGAGACTCTGAGACTCAGAGACACTGAGGCACTGAGACACAGAGACACTGAGACTCTGAGACTCAGAGACACTGAGGCACTGAGACACAGAGACACTGAGACTCTGAGATTCTGAGACTCAGAGACACAGAGACACTGAGACACAGAGACACTGTGACTCTGAGACTCTGAGACTCTGAGACTCTGAGACTCAGAGACACTGAGGCACTGAGACACAGAGACACTGAGACTCTGAGACTTTGAGACTCAGAGACACTGAGGCACTGAGACACAGAGACACTGAGACTCTGAGATTCTGAGACACAGAGGCGCTGAGACACTGAGACACTGAGACACTGAGACTCTGAGACTCAGAGACACTGAGACTCTGAGACTCAGAGACACTGAGACACTGAGACACTGAGACGCTGAGACACTGAGACTCTGAGACGCTGAGACTCTGAGACACTGAGACAAAGAGACACTGAGACTCTGAGACTCAGAGACACTGAGACACTGAGACACTGAGAAGCTGAGACACTGAGACTCTGAGACGCTGAGACTCTGAGACACTGAGACAAAGAGACACTGAGACTCTGAGACTCAGAGACACTGAGACACTGAGACACTGAGACGCTGAGACACTGAGACTCTGAGACGCTGAGACTCTGAGACACTGAGACAAAGAGACACTGAGACTCTGAGACTCAGAGACACTGAGACACTGAGACACTGAGACGCTGAGACACTGAGACTCTGAGACGCTGAGACTCTGAGACACTGAGACAAAGAGACACTGAGACTCTGAGACTCAGAGACACTGAGACACTGAGACACTGAGACGCTGAGACACTGAGACTCTGAGACGCTGAGACTCTGAGACACTGAGACAAAGAGACACTGAGACTCTGAGACTCAGAGACACTGAGACACTGAGACACTGAGACGCTGAGACACTGAGACTCTGAGACGCTGAGACTCTGAGACACTGAGACAAAGAGACACTGAGACTCTGAGACTCAGAGACACTGAGACACTGAGACACTGAGACACAGAGACTCAGAGACACTGAGACACTGAGACACTGAGACGCTGAGACACTGAGACACAGAGACACTGAGACTCTGAGACTCAGAGACACTGAGACACTGAGACACTGAGACACAGAGACACTGAGACTCTGAGACTCAGAGACACAGAGACACTGAGACTCAGAGACACTGAGACACTGAGACACTGAGGCACAGAGACACTGAGACTCTGAGACTCAGAGACACTGAGACACTGAGACACTGAGACGCTGAGACGCTGAGACACTGAGACTCTGAGACGCTGAGACTCTGAGACACTGAGACAAAGAGACACTGAGACTCTGAGACTCAGAGACACTGAGACACTGAGACACTGAGACGCTGAGACACTGAGACTCTGAGACGCTGAGACTCTGAGACACTGAGACAAAGAGACACTGAGACTCTGAGACGCTGAGACTCTGAGACACTGAGACAAAGAGACACTGAGACTCTGAGACTCAGAGACACTGAGACACTGAGACACAGAGACTCAGAGACACTGAGACACTGAGACACTGAGACGCTGAGACACTGAGACACAGAGACACTGAGACTCTGAGACTCAGAGACACTGAGACACTGAGACACAGAGACACTGAGACTCTGAGACTCAGAGACACAGAGACACTGAGACTCAGAGACACTGAGACACTGAGACACTGAGGCACAGAGACACTGAGACTCTGAGACTCAGAGACACTGAGACACTGAGACACTGAGACGCTGAGACACTGAGACTCTGAGACGCTGAGACTCTGAGACACTGAGACAAAGAGACACTGAGACAAAGAGACACTGAGACTCTGAGACTCAGACACAGAGACACTGAGACACAGAGACACTGAGACTCTGAGACTCAGAGACACAGAGACACTGAGACTCAGAGACACTGAGACACTGAGACACTGAGGCAAAGAGACACTGAGACTCTGAGACTCAGAGACACTGAGACACTGAGACACTGAGACGCTGAGACACTGAGACTCTGAGACGCTGAGACTCTGAGACGCTGAGACTCTGAGACACTGAGACAAAGAGACACTGAGACTCTGAGACTCAGAGACACTGAGACACTGAGACACTGAGACGCTGAGACACTGAGACTCTGAGACGCTGAGACTCTGAGACTCAGAGACACTGAGACACTGAGACACAGAGACACTGAGACTCTGAGACTCAGAGACACAGAGACACTGAGACACAAAGACACTGAGACACTGAGACACTGAGACTCTGAGGCACAGAGACACTGAGACACTTAGACACAGAGACACTGAGACACTGAGACACTGAGACACAGAGTCACTGAGTCTCTGAGACACTGAGACACTGAGACACAGAGACTCTGAGACTCTGAGACACAGAGACAATGATACACTGAGACACAGAGACACTGAGACAGTGAGACACTGAGGCACAGAGACACTGAGACTCTGAGACTCAGAGACACTGAGACACTGAGACACTGAGACGCTGAGACGCTGAGACACTGAGACTCTGAGACGCTGAGACTCTGAGACACTGAGACAAAGAGACACTGAGACTCTGAGACTCAGAGACACTGAGACACTGAGACACTGAGACGCTGAGACACTGAGACTCTGAGACGCTGAGACTCTGAGACACTGAGACAAAGAGACACTGAGACTCTGAGACGCTGAGACTCTGAGACACTGAGACAAAGAGACACTGAGACTCTGAGACTCAGAGACACTGAGACACTGAGACACAGAGACTCAGAGACACTGAGACACTGAGACACTGAGACGCTGAGACACTGAGACACAGAGACACTGAGACTCTGAGACTCAGAGACACTGAGACACTGAGACACAGAGACACTGAGACTCTGAGACTCAGAGACACAGAGACACTGAGACTCAGAGACACTGAGACACTGAGACACTGAGGCACAGAGACACTGAGACTCTGAGACTCAGAGACACTGAGACACTGAGACACTGAGACGCTGAGACACTGAGACTCTGAGACGCTGAGACTCTGAGACACTGAGACAAAGAGACACTGAGACAAAGAGACACTGAGACTCTGAGACTCAGACACAGAGACACTGAGACACAGAGACACTGAGACTCTGAGACTCAGAGACACAGAGACACTGAGACTCAGAGACACTGAGACACTGAGACACTGAGGCACAGAGACACTGAGACTCTGAGACTCAGAGACACTGAGACACTGAGACACTGAGACGCTGAGACACTGAGACTCTGAGACGCTGAGACTCTGAGACGCTGAGACTCTGAGACACTGAGACAAAGAGACACTGAGACTCTGAGACTCAGAGACACTGAGACACTGAGACACTGAGACGCTGAGACACTGAGACTCTGAGACGCTGAGACTCTGAGACTCAGAGACACTGAGACACTGAGACACAGAGACACTGAGACTCTGAGACTCAGAGACACAGAGACACTGAGACACAAAGACACTGAGACACTGAGACACTGAGACTCTGAGGCACAGAGACACTGAGACACTTAGACACAGAGACACTGAGACACTGAGACACTGAGACACAGAGTCACTGAGTCTCTGAGACACTGAGACACTGAGACACAGAGACTCTGAGACTCTGAGACACAGAGACAATGATACACTGAGACACAGAGACACTGAGACAGTGAGACGCTGAGACACTGAGACTCTGAGACGCTGAGACTCTGAGACACTGAGACAAAGAGACACTGAGACTCTGAGACTCAGAGACACTGAGACACTGAGACACAGAGACACTGAGACTCTGAGTCTCAGAGACACAGAGGCACTGAGACACAGAGACACTGAGACTCTGAGACTCTGAGACTCTGAGACTCAGAGACACTGAGACACTGAGACACTGAGACACTGAGACTCTGAGACGCTGAGACTCTGAGACACTGAGACAAAGAGACACTGAGACACTGAGACGCTGAGACTCTGAGACGCTGAGACTCTGAGACACTGAGACAAAGAGACACTGAGTCTCTGAGACTCAGAGACACTGAGACACTGAGACACTGAGACACAGAGACTCAGAGACACTGAGACACTGAGACACTGAGACGCTGAGACACTGAGACACAGAGACACTGAGACTCTGATACTCAGAGACACTGAGACACTGAGACACAGAGACACTGAGACTCTGAGACTCAGAGACACAGAGACACTGAGACTCAGAGACACTGAGACACTGAGACACTGAGGCACAGAGACACTGAGACTCTGAGACTCAGAGACACTGAGACACTGAGACGCTGAGACACTGAGACTCTGAGACGCTGAGACTCTGAGACACTGAGACAAAGAGACACTGAGACAAAGAGACAAAGAGACACTGAGACTCTGAGACTCAGAGACACTGAGACACTGAGACACAGAGACACTGAGACTCTGAGACTCCGAGACACAGAGACACTGAGACTCAGAGACACTGAGACACTGAGACACTGAGGCACAGAGACACTGAGACTCTGAGACTCAGAGACACTGAGACACTGAGACACTGAGACGCTGAGACACTGAGACTCTGAGACGCTGAGACTCTGAGACGCTGAGACTCTGAGACACTGAGACAAAGAGACACTGAGACTCTGAGACTCAGAGACACTGAGACACTGAGACACTGAGACGCTGAGACACTGAGACTCTGAGACGCTGAGACTCTGAGACTCAGAGACACTGAGACACTGAGACACAGAGACACTGAGACTCTGAGACTCAGAGACACAGAGACACTGAGACACAGAGACACTGAGACTCTGAGACTCTGAGACTCAGAGACACTGAGACACTGAGACACTGAGACGCTGAGACACTGAGACTCTGAGACGCTGAGACTCTGAGACACTGAGACAAAGAGACACTGAGACTCTGAGACTCAGAGACACTGAGACACTGAGACACAGAGACACTGAGACTCTGAGTCTCAGAGACACAGAGACACTGAGACACAGAGACACTGAGACTCTGAGATTCTGAGACTCAGAGACACTGAGACACTGAGACACTGAGACGCTGAGACACTGAGACTCTGAGACGCTGAGACTCTGAGACACTGAGACAAAGAGACACTGAGACTCTGAGACTCAGAGACACTGAGACACTGAGACACTGAGACGCTGAGACACTGAGACTCTGAGACGCTGAGACTCTGAGACACTGAGACAAAGAGACACTGAGACTCTGAGACTCAGAGACACTGAGACACTGAGACACTGAGACACTGAGACGCTGAGACACTGAGACTCTGAGACGCTGAGACTCTGAGACACTGAGACAAAGAGACACTGAGACCCTGAGACTCAGAGACACTGAGACACTGAGACACAGAGACTCAGAGACACTGAGACACTGAGACACTGAGACGCTGAGACACTGAGACACAGAGACACTGAGACTCTGAGACTCAGAGACACTGAGACACTGAGACACAGAGACACTGAGACTCTGAGACTCAGAGACACAGAGACACTGAGACTCAGAGACAATGAGACACTGAGACACTGAGGCACAGAGACACTGAGACTCTGAGACTCAGAGACACTGAGACACTGAGACGCTGAGACACTGAGACTCTGAGACGCTGAGACTCTGAGACACTGAGACAAAGAGACACTGAGACTCTGAGACACTGAGACACTGAGACACTGAGACACTGAGACACAGAGACACTGAGACTCTGAGACTCAGAGACACTGAGACACTGAGACGCAGAGACACTGAGACTCTGAGACTCAGAGACACAGAGACACTGAGACTCAGAGACACTGAGACACTGAGATACTGAGGCACAGAGACACTGAGACTCTGAGACTCAGAGACACTGAGACACTGAGACACTGAGACGCGGAGACACTGAGACTCTGAGACGCTGAGACTCTGAGACACTGAGGCAAAGAGACACTGAGACTCTGAGACTCAGAGACACTGAGACACTGAGACACAGAGACACTGAGACTCTGAGACTCAGAGACACAGAGACACTGAGACTCAGAGACACTGAGACACTGAGACACTGAGACACTGAGGCACAGAGACACTGAGACTCTGAGACTCAGAGACACTGAGACACTGAGACACTGAGACGCTGAGACACTGAGACTCTGAGACGCTGAGGCTCTGAGACACTGAGACAAAGAGACACTGAGACTCTGAGACTCAGAGACACTGAGACACTGAGACACAGAGACACTGAGACTCTGAGACTCAGAGACACAGAGACACTGAGACACAGAGACACTGAGACTCTGAGACTCTGAGACTCAGAGAAACTGAGACACTGAGACACTGAGACGCTGAGACACTGAGACTCTGAGACGCTGAGACTCTGAGACACTGAGACACAGAGACACTGAGACTCTGAGACTCTGAGACTCAGAGAAACTGAGACACTGAGACACTGAGACGCTGAGACACTGAGACTCTGAGACGCTGAGACTCTGAGACACTGAGACAAAGAGACACAGAGACACTGAGACTCTGAGACTCAGAGACACTGAGACACTGAGACACAGAGACACTGAGACTCTGAGACTCAGAGACACAGAGACACTGAGACTCAGAGACACTGAGACACTGAGACACTGAGGCACAGAGACACTGAGACTCTGAGACTCAGAGACACTGAGACACTGAGACACTGAGACGCTGAGACACTGAGACTCTGAGACGCTGAGACTCTGAGACACTGAGACAAAGAGACACTGAGACTCTGAGACTCAGAGACACTGAGACACTGAGACACAGAGACACTGAGACTCTGAGACTCAGAGACACAGAGACACTGAGACTCAGAGACACTGAGACACTGAGACACTGAGGCACAGAGACACTGAGACTCTGAGACTCAGAGACACTGAGACACTGAGACACTGAGACGCTGAGACACTGAGACTCTGAGACGCTGAGGCTCTGAGACACTGAGACAAAGAGACACTGAGACTCTGAGACTCAGAGACACTGAGACACTGAGACACAGAGACACTGAGACTCTGAGACTCAGAGACACAGAGACACTGAGACACAGAGACACTGAGACTCTGAGACTCTGAGACTCAGAGAAACTGAGACACTGAGACACTGAGACGCTGAGACACTGAGACTCTGAGACGCTGAGACTCTGAGACACTGAGACAAAGAGACACTGAGACTCTGAGACTCTGAGACTCAGAGACACTGAGACACTGAGACACAGAGACACTGAGACTCTGAGACTCAGAGACACAGAGACACTGAGACACAGGGACACTGAGACTCTGAGACTCTGAGACACTGAGACACTGAGACACAGAGACACTGAGACTCTGAGACTCAGAGACACTGAGACATTGAGACACAGAGACACTGAGACTCTGAGACTCAGAGACACAGAGACACTGAGACACAGAGACACTGAGACTCTGAGACTCTGAGACTCAGAGACACTGAGACTGAGACGCTGAGACGCTGAGACACTGAGACTCTGAGACGCTGAGACTCTGAGACACTGAGACAAAGAGACACTGAGACTCTGAGACTCTGAGACTCAGAGACACTGAGACACTGAGACACAGAGACACTGAGACTCTGAGACTCAGAGACACAGAGACACTGAGACACAGAGACACTGAGACTCTGAGACTCTGAGACACTGAGACACTGAGACACAGAGACACTGAGACTCTGAGACTCAGAGACACTGAGACACTGAGACACAGAGACACTGAGACTCTGAGACTCAGAGACACAGAGACACTGAGACACAGAGACACTGAGACTCTGAGACTCTGAGACACAGAGACACTGAGACACAGAGACACTGAGACTCTGAGACTCTGAGACACTGAGACACTGAGACACAGAGACACTGAGACTCTGAGACTCAGAGACACTGAGACACTGAGACACAGAGACACTGAGACTCTGAGACTCAGAGACACAGAGACACTGAGACACAGAGACACTGAGACTCTGAGACTCTGAGACTCAGAGACACTGAGACACTGAGACGCTGAACACTGAGACAAAGAGACACTGAGACTCTGAGACTCTGAGACTCAGAGACACTGAGACACTGAGACACAGAGACACTGAGACTCTGAGACTCAGAGACACAGAGACACTGAGACACAGAGACACTGAGACTCTGAGACTCTGAGACTCAGAGACACTGAGACACTGAGACACTGAGACGCTGAGACACTGAGACTCTGAGACGCTGAGACTCTGAGACACTGAG